>NC_052491.1:2032232-2091163 GCF_009730915.1 Dioscorea cayenensis subsp. rotundata | reverse complement strand
ATTTGATATCATAACCTACATTAATTGCAAAAATATGTCCTATAACGTGACAAAATAAACCTATGATATTGTCAATAGAATACTAAACTCTATTGGGACTTCTTTCAGGTGTCACAGGCCTGGGAGATCATGCTAAATCAAATGAAAACAACCTATAGATATTTCAGATGGATCGCTCCTGCTGAACTCCTTTAACTTTGTTTAAATGCATTCGGTCGGAGGAGGCCTGGTGGATGGTTTTCTATTCATGACTTCAACTATTCATTGATCTCAGTAAATATTAATATTTGGTTTTCTTCCATTGGTTTTGGAAGAGTTGTGCATGTATAATTTTCTAATGTATATTATTACTCTTGATGATTACCGCACTTTGCATGGTTGTTAATAGCAAAAGCACAACATCACTTGTAAATGTTCTTCATTTAATACTAAATGAAACGACGGCATTTTTCACTTGTAAAGAAGCCTAACTAAGCATGTGATAATTCCTAATGCATGCATGACTTCCATTGGAGTTTTGGAGAAATTAATACTATGTTCTTTATACTATATCTTTTCCCATATAAGGATTTGCTAATGAATATATAACTTTCCATGTACTATGTACAAGTGGATTTTAGAAAAGAATTAATGCATGTATAATTTCCCTGATGTATGTTTCATTACTCTTGATAGTGCTATACGATGGTTGTTAATAGCAAAAGCGCAACATGTTTTCACTTGTAGCGTCCATTCATATCACATGTAAAAGCTAACTAAAGCATGTGATGTTTCTGCTGCATGTATTAACTTCTAAACATTTGGATTTTGGAAAAGTATCTTTGTCTTCCTTATACTACATCTTTTCTCTATGTGAGATTTCCAAATGCATTTATAACTTTCATGTGTAACTTCCATTGGATTTTACGGAAAATTAGCCATATATAATATCCTAATAGTGTTTATTATTCTACGATGATTACTTTGCATGGTTGTTAATAGCAAAAGCACAACATCCACTTGAAAATGTCCTTCATTTAATACTCTTGATGATTACTTTTGCATTGTTCTTAATAGCAAAAAGCACAACATTTTTCACTTGTAAATTTCCTTAAGTGGTATGGCATGTCAACAATCATTGGCAATTGATTTTATGAACATATATCTTCAATGAACCATGCCATATTAAAATGTAATTTCTAAAATTTTCATCTTTTTGGCTCCAATATTGTTTTATTTTTGGAAAAAAATATATTATTAAGTATAACAATTTTTGTGCACGCCGACTCAAAGTGTGCCATGTTTCCTTCCATGAGTGTGGATAAAACATTCTTTAGGTTTTCGGCTCCCTACCCAATTCCTCCGCCTAAAAACAACATAGTAAAATTAATGTTAAATAGTTAGATGCAACAATTATAATGGTATTTAAACGAATAAGGGACATTACCAGCCTAAGGTAGTGGTGCACATCAGTACTAACTAATCCACCCGACAAATAACGGTGGAGGAGCTTCCAATTTCGCCCCTATTTTGTTTGTTCTTTTCACTTATTCTCTTAAACTCCTCTGACTCCCAATACCTCTGCAAACCCTCCCAAACTACAAAAGCCATCCATGGAAATGGAGCCTTGTACAATTTATGTGCAAGATATAATTTTTGACCATTCACTAGCTTCATGTTTGAAATGTCAAATATTCGACGACTCATCTTTTGTAGCTCCCATGTATAAAATGCCCTTAAAAATATTAACTAAGGTAATTTTTTATTATAATTAATATGTATACTTAAAAGATATTAGAGCATTTAAGTAATTAAATGAAACTTACCCTAAAAAGCGATGAATATCCTTTTGCCTCACATCTTTGGGCACCTTTCCCCCATCTGGTCTATGCCTCTTTATAGTGACCTTTGACCAATTCATGTATTGCTCTCTTAACTTCATAATCTCTAAATAAAAGAGTGATGCAAAACAAATTTACTTAAAACTTACAAATCCTTTATCATATAAATTACATACAAAAATTATAAAAATTGTTATAACATGAAATGCAACTCACACAATTAAAGCTCGGGGTGATCAACCAGGGGGGTCCAATGCTCTCAGACTCATTGGATGGCACTTCCATTGCCAGGGAGTAGCCCTCAGATGATGGGCAAAAGTCTCTCCATGTGGAACCAGGGGAGGCTGCGCTACTGGTATAGCTGGTGAAGGTTGCGTTATTGATGGTGAGGGAGTCATTGTTGTTGTTGGTTGAATGTTTGGATGTATAAAAGGAGGCATTCCCAAATCCGTCACAGTATTTGGTATTGATACAAAGTTGTCACCGGATATTTGATGAATATTCGGGGTGGAGCGACCCCGGCCTGATGTGGAACGGCCACCATGGCCCGATTTTGATCGACCACTAGATCGACGTCTAGACTGACCCCCGTCTTGAGAGATAAGCATAAACAAAAATATAAATATACATATATATACATGAATGATATCAAGGCATTGCTATTGATGGATAAATTCAATGTAATTCAAACAAATTGCTATTTTACCAAGTTTCAAATTCATTCAACTCTAATTTAGCACAATGGTAGAAATCCAAGACTCTTCATTTTATATCCATGCCATCTTACTTTAGGGAAAATAAATATGTTTATTGACATAATCATTGTGTTAAAAAAATAAATTTGAAAACAATTTCCAGAAAAAGTAAGATTATAATAAATGAATGTTTAGAACCGATGTTGTCCTAGAATCTTGATAACGATCCATCACGCTTCAAGTGAAATAATCTATCCACCTATATGGAAACAAAAATGAGAACAAAAATGGTAAAACTACTTATCACATTAAAAGCATGAATGAGATTCTCACAACAAGATTGCATAGTAAGTTTTTATTCAAAATAAAATAAAACCACCGACTTGATAAAAATAAGAGGTTCATATCAAAAGGAAATACAAACAAAGAGTTTGTGAAAATAGTGCGTAGTTTGTTAAAAGTCATGTTCTTCATCATCATCATCATCATCATCATCATCATGATCACCATCACCATCATCATCATCATCATCATCATCATCATCATCATCAATTTGTTCGTTTTCTTCATTTTCTGTTAGCTCATTTTCTTTGTCTTACTCGGTTTCACCTTCCGAAATGGGTTGCACATCAAACAAGTCAACAATAAGTTGTATGCCTTATGGGTCAAACAAAGAAGGAATTTCTTCTATAGTACTAACGCCGGTTGTAGACTGGATTTCCTCCATTTGATATGCAGATGCATCTTTTTCTGGCCAACTTGTCTCAACCATTCCCCTAGCTTTTATGGGACACAGCCAACCAATCAACTTTGTTTTTCTTCATGCTCGGGTATGCAACATAGTTCACTTGAGTGGCTTGTCTGGCCAACACAAATGGATCATACTTTTGATAGAACCTTTTACAATTAATATCAACCAACTTATATAGGGGGTGAACCTTGGTGCCATTTAATGGGTCAAAACCATGTACACTCAAAAGAGTACTACATGATTCGATCTACTACCATGGTACTCAAGTTGCACTACATCTTCGAGTAAACCATAAAAATCACAAGATGAATCCTCCAAATTGCTTCCTCTTACACAAGCACCACTATTCATGGTGGTCTTCTCCATGCCATGTGCGATAGTATGGAAGTTGTAGCCATTAATGAAATATCCTAGCCATGTTGTTAATAACGTGGTCGGATTATATCTAATACTATGTTTGGTCGACTAAGAATCTTTCATTTCAAATTATTTTTTTACTAAAATATCCTTATTTAATAAGTGTCAAATATATCAAAATTCATAATATTTTGAAGTAAATATAAAAATTGTTTAATAATAAATATTTTTTATTATTGAAAAATAAATTTTAATTTTAATATTGTTAATATAAGGTTTATTTTATTTTTTTTAAAGAAAAAAGCTTCAAAGTAGCTAATTTATTATAACAGATAAGAAATGGACAGACAAAGAAGTAGTCCAAATACAGACAAAGGCTAAGCATAAAAAGGGAATAATAAAACTCTGGAAAAAACAACAAAAGAATAAGAGAAGAAAAAATAAAGATTAAAATCTAAATCCTTTCTTAGTGGCCACCTCCATCAGCCACTTATGGAGGTCCATCCCTTTGTGATACAAGTGTGTGAAAACTTCTACCATGAGCTGCAAGTCTATCAGCTATATGGTTCCAATTTCTTGGGGTTGTTTCAATCTACATTGAAGGATAAGAAGACAATAGATGAAGCATGTTACGGCACCGGTGTTCCAACCCTCCAACTGGCTTCACAGCTACCATGATGAATAATTTTTGAATGCTCCACACTGTCTGTAAATGCATACTTGTAACTACAATTCCTCGGCTAATTTGACACCCATCTCCAAGGCTTGTAACTACGCATCCAAGCTTGAGATTGCATCTATCCTTTTGCTGGCTTCAACACAAATACATAAGTTAGTGTCTGCAATAAAAAAAAAACCCCCATTCCTCCAACTGTGGAATTAGGAATCCATGAGGCATCAGAGAACATAATCTAGTTGGAGGTAGCAGAACTTAAGCAATTGTTCAACATATTCCTCATTTGATTCCCTGCCTGGACATCAAATTTTTTTATCATGATTAATCATCCTGCCCATCATCCAATGTAAGTCAATATGAATTCTTTTGAATATCTTATTACAACGGGCCTTCCCAACCATCCAGGCCATAATGGCTATATAGGAAGCTTTCCATTTAGAAAGACCTGAACTAGAATACTCCAGCCATTCCCCTGTAGTGTAACCTTTTGGTTCAGAATGATACTCAGACCTGTCTCACATTCCACAAAAGTTTTAAGGATTTTGAATTTAGAACAGGAACAGAAGAGATGCTCAACATTCTCCCAACAAAGGCCACATAAAACACAGTTCTCCTTCTGACCTATATTGAGCGAATGAAGCAACTCAAAGGTTTTAATTCTGCATTGAAGAGCCAACCAATTAAAGAATTTAACACGTGGCGTAACATTGAGTTTAAAGTTGATTGTTGAGATGCCTTGAATTTGAAATTGATTGTGATTGTAACCCTATCCAAATTATGACTCGACCCTAATTTAGGGAGTTAACCCTAAATTAGAGATTTCAATGAAAATCTGTGGTGGGCTTCTGGCTTGGGCCTGCCCAACAGACTGATCCATTGTGGGTTATATTATTTTATTTTAATTTGGATATATATAGGGTTTTATCTGTATCATATATATGAGTTTTTTCCTCGAAAGAGAAGAATAAGAAATCTCTATCTCCCTTCCCGTGGACGTAGGTCATATAGACCGAACCACGTAAATCTCTGTGTGCTACTATTTTCTTTTGTTTTTCTTCATATTATTGCTGTGTTTGGCATAACATTGATTTAATGGTTAAAAACTAGTGTTAAACTCAATCAATATCTCATTTTTTTAAAATGAGAGACAAGAAAGTGGTCCTTTGATTGAGGAGCAAGAGTTAGATTATTTTTTTAATTATATTTAATCCTCAAACTTTTACTAAATAGCTTAATCCTACTTTCAAGAATAAGGAGCTTAATCCAGATTAAACTACTTCCAACCAACACTAAGAGAAGCTTAATCGTGATTAACTAGGAAAATTTCTTTTTATATAAGTTCTTTGTAGATTACATTTGCGTTTTTCCGTAGTTTTCTCTCCATCTAACAAAATTTGAAATTGGATTTTCTATATTTGAAATTTGAAATGTTCGGATCTAAATTTTTTAATAGGGCACCAAACTATAGTCCTTTTTTTTTATTTTAGGGTCTCAATTTCAATTTGAATCAAAATGGTTATCCAGCTTTAATTTTATTTCACCGAGTGATCACTTGAGAGATTCCAGCCTATTTTTGATAATGTACATGCCTAAAATTCTCTATTATCATATATATGACACGCTATCTGCTTAGCTGATAATTCTATATTACTTCGATAGAGAATTTCGGACATCACATCATCAAAAATAGGCCGGAATCTATCGAATCATTCTCTGGTAAAATAAAATTAAAATTGGGTAATTATTTTAATCCAAATTAAAGTTTAGACCCTAAAATAATAAAGGACCATAGTTTTATGCCCTATAAAAAAATTTACTCACCAATATCGAAAAGGAACTTATGATACAAAAGACAAATGTTTTTGGTAGAAATATCAGTTTGTGTGGGTCATTATTATAAATATGAATTATTATCATATAATTTGAATTCATTCTTAATGTTGATCTAATTTTATTCCAAGAATATTCTTGTATTTTAGTTTAGGGAAAATTACTGTTCACCCCTCGTAATTTTCAAAACTTCCCAAAAACCCCCTCCTACTTTTACACACCCCGGACAGCCCTTCCGTTAGTGTTTAACTTGCCTTTTATCCCCTACCGTTCACTTGAAAGGGGTCCATGTTGTGAAATTCTATTTTTGCCCTTGAAAATGGTGGGAAAAAAAACCGCCAAATCACATCATGTCCAACCTTTTGCAAGGGCTTTTACGCTTGGTTTTCGATAGACAATGCCTAGAAGTTGCATTACATCTTGTTCTTCTCCTCATTTCTCCTCATTTGGTTTGTTCGACTTCAATTACGCGGTTTCATGTCTGGGTGAGGATCTCTTGGTGCTATCATTTTGACCCAGATCTGCGGGTGTTTATTATTGAGGGTTTTTGTAGTAATGATAGATGTAAATCTGTTTCGGAAAGCGAGTGCGGGTGAAGTTTTTCATACCCAGAAATATGTAAATCGGTTTCTCAACGAGAAAATGAAGTTGATTTCCATCGGATTGGTCAAGTGCACTCCATCTTCAAATGAGTGTAGTCGATCTTGTTGTCGGGGCAGACGATGTGCCATTATCGAATCCCTCGAAAAGCGAGTTCATTTCGTTGTAAAAGATCTTCTCGTTTATGCTAGTTCTTCTCGTTTATGGTTATCTAGTTGTATTATTTAAATACTGTTTAACTCTTTGCTATTATCTGTTTAAATATATTACAAATTTGTTTAATAATTGTTGTCTCCGTTTAAATATATCTTTACCTGTTTAACTGTTCATATTAACGTATAAATTCTCAAAGTCTCTGCGTAAAATATTGATCTTTTTCATTTGAACTGAAGTGTTGGCGGTGGCGGTGGCGGTGGCGGTGGCAAATGTTATGGTATCCCGTGCATAGAATTAATGGCGACATTAATTCTTGTGCATGATAACTTATCAAATATCGGTCGATCTCGGTCCACTTTGTGCGTTTCACTTTTTCCTCGGATATGAAGCGTCAACCTGCTTGTGGACTTCACACCATAAATGACAAGGAAGAACCCTTCCCATGGACAACCACTCGTCGTCGTCGTCCTCCTCGTCCTCATCGTCCTCGTCCTCCTCCTCCTCATCTGCTTCTTGTGTATGATATTCGCTGGAGTCAGACGAAAATTCGAAGATCAACTCTATCTTCAAGGATGTCTCATGATCCTCCTCATCTTGAGAATTAATCAGCCGTAATCACGCAACAAGTTAAACTATGTTTTCTTGCCCAAGTCGAAATTCCCGCATAATTGCCTGAATGCAGAGGATTCTCCAGCGGTGGATGACGGGCAAGCAATTAAGCGGGCATTTCGACTTGGGTAAGAAAAGAAAGTTTTCACTTATTGCGTGATTACGGAGGATTCTCTAGAGGAGGAAGATCATGAAACATCCTTTAAGACGGAGTTGATATTTATCACTGAGAAATTGTTACGTACCCGTTTAAGAACCTTTAAATCGGTGTACAAATATTACTTTCTGTGTTTAACTCTCATGATCTTCGATTAAGTCAGACCATGACACATTGATTAATAGACCTTTTTATGAATGTGTTTGCTTAACCTTTTTAAGTGTTGGGTTCTACATTGTGCGGGTTTAAGTTGATCGCATGTTGTCACGCCGTGAGCATTCGAGATGTACTGAGATACTTGGTGAGTCAAAGCCGAAATCTTAATAGAGCGAGACGAGGGTCGACTTCGCAGTGTCCAAGGTCGAGAGAAGGCGTTGTAAATGTTGTAAATGTTTGATTTTAAATGAAGCAAGCTTATTTGAGTGTGAACTTCTGATATTTAATCAGATTATCCATTGTAAACGTTTAAATTTTTTAAACAAACAAACTTATTTGACTGTGAACTTGTGATAACTTGTGAATTTTAAACAGAGACATAGTAAAAACAATTTGAGAAACAAAAAAAGGCATTGTAAACAAAACAAAAAGTTAAACAATAATCGATTTACTCCTTAAATAATGCCAACGGTGTTTAAGCAAATACATGAAGATGTTTAAACAGTGACCCAGGAGGTACCCATCTTCAACGCGATGTCAGTGAAAGCATTCAATTTAAACAATAACATATATTTTAAAACAGTTAAATCACGATATTTAAACGGTTTACATATTATTTAAATGATATAGAATTTAGTTAAACAGTTAACCGTTATTTTAAACACTATATGTATCGGTTTAAACATAAAAAGCTTGACATTTAAACAGAGACTCATGATAAGGTGAGAACTTTCATTCGAGCGATGACAATATGGCTTCCTCGCGACAGTGACATATATTTCCTTTTTTGCCATTGGGATGGAGGGAAAAACACCGCCCAATCACATCACGTCTTGTCTAACCTCTATACATACAACTGTGCACTTTTTTGTTTGCCTTTCTGATTGTTGTTTGTTCTTTACATCTTCTTCTTCTTTTTCGTCTTCTTCTTTTTGTTCTTCTTTTCATTTGGTTTGTACGATTTGGTTTTCGGCCGATATATTATGGAAAGTTTTTGTGGTATTGCTAGATACAACGGGGAGGGAAGAGTGCTAATGTTCACGGCTCAAACTTCTTGGGAGTTGGTGTTAACTGAGATATGTGAGCGATGGGATCTCGAAGTTTCCCTTGTCAGGGTAAAATTTATCACACCCGGTGGACATAAAACTGTTTGTCCGATAGAAAACGATGTTGACTTCCAGCGGATGTGTCACGTGCAGTCCATCTTCAAATGCCCTGTAGTTGATCTTGTTGTCGAGACAGACAATGTGTCATTGTCAAATCCTAATGAAAACGAGTTTTTCTCGTTGTAAGTTCCTTCTCTTTTATTTGATCCAGTTGTATAGGTTTATTATTGATTAAGTATGTCAGTCACTGGTTAACATCTTGTACTATTCGTTTAAGTTAATTGTTCACTGTTTAACTAATTGCTTTAACGTTTAAATATTTACTTTATCACTTAAACAGTCTATTCTCGGCTTAACATATTGATCTTTTCATTTAACTGAAGTGTTGGCGAGGAATTCGGATTACTGCAGCGCTCCCGTTCAACCCCATGGTGACCACGGCGGTGTGGGATGTCTTCCTTCCTCGTCGGATCATTACGAAATCTTTGTCGTTGGATATCGGACAACGTTTTTGGCGAGTGTTGAACATTTTCGAGGGGCGTACTTTCGAAAATTTTTGCAATCAAAGCGAATTTTGACTTCAAATTCATGAAAGAACGAAAAACATCGGGTGGCTGTGGGATCTTGTTGCCGATGGTTGTCATTAGCGCCTTCATGCATCAAAAAAAGTATAATAAAAAAATACTTTCAAAAATCAAGACAATGAACCCGTCACACACTTGCGGTGGTGGAATAGGTTCGACGTCACATCCAAAGCGTCCAAAAAAATGGGTAGCGCCACGAGTGATTCGAAGCTCAAGGACCGGCCCTTGTACAAGGCCATCGACATTCAGAATGACATGTTGCGGGAACATGGTGTCCACATACCATACAAGCAGGCTTGGTTGGGAAAAGAGCATGCCCGGGTGGTCCTCGACGGCAGTGACATCTCCAGCTACGACTTTGTTGCTTTGGTATGTGGATAAGGTGGCTGAGACAAACCCCGGTAGCGTTGCGATCGTGGAAAGAGGCGATGATCGTTTTAAGCGTGCATTCTTTTTCTTTCGGTAGCGTGTATTGTGGGATTTCAAGAGGGCTTGCGAGGGCGGCTGCTTTTTTCTCGATGGTACCCACCTCCTTGGAAAGTATCGGGGTACACTACTGGGTGCCACGAGGGAAAGATGGAAACAATGGTTTTTCCAAGTCGCCTTTCGGTATAGTCGACAACGAGACCGGCGCCAATTGGACTTGGTTCATATCCAAGTTAGGCGATGCTTTATACGAGGAAGGAGATTATAATGAGATAATTACCTTTGTGTCGGACAGGTCCAAGGGCCTTGTGAACGCAATTGCGAGAGTCTTCCCTTCTTCGCCACATTCATACTGTCTTCGACATTTTGGAGGCCAATTTTATGAAAAGCCAATGTCGGACTTGGGAAGGCATTGAGGGAGGAGTGCTTGGTCTATATGCTTTCGCATTGCGTGGGCATCCATGGCTAAAGATTTCGATGATACGTGAATGAGCTGCGGGCCACACACTGAAGCCCATCACTGGTTGATTAATAAATCGGATATGGCACATTGGTCAAATTATCTGTTCAGAGGTGATCGTTGGGGTGAGATGTATTCAAATGTCGCAGAGTCGTTCAATGCTTGGATCAAAGAAGCTCATCATTTATCGTTGACGAAAATGGTCGACTCCATAAGGTCTGCGATTGTTGATTTACACTTAACATTTAGTGTTACCCTTTAAAACTTTCCATATTTGTTTAATTAAAATTGTCTGACTTTAAATATTAATTTAATCGTTTAAATATTTACCCTACTGTTTAAACAAGTTTACCAATTATTTAACCATCACTGTCTTTGTTTAACCTTATTTGCCAGGTTCAAGTTGATGCGCATGTTATGTAACCGGTGTGAGTAAGCGAACAAATGGGAGACCTACTTATGCCCAGACATACATTCGAAGGTAGAGATAATTGTCGAGGATAGCCAAAATCTTCGTGTTGGTCGTTGTGTCGATGATCGTTACGAAGTGATAGACCAGTGCAGCAACTCTGTAGATCTTGGCATCAGAACTTCTTCATGTCGAAGGTGACAAGTTTATGGTATCCCTTACAAACATGCTTGCGCTGCAATAATGCAGACAGACACCAACGTTCATCAATTTATTAGCGGCTACTTCACCATCGACAATTACAAACTGGCGTATAAGGAAGCTATATTCCCCATACCCGACGATGACAAGCCTTAGATGGAAAATCGTGAGCTTCGTTTGCGACCGCCTGTGACGAGAAGGCAGCACAGGGCGTCCTAGGCGAAAGAGGATCGAGTCATAGCGTTTGATGTCCATGAGGTTACATTGCGACCCAGCGCCATGGATCCGGTCATGATCGTAGATCTTGTAATGAAAAGCTGTCTTCGACTAGGCATTGTAAATAAGTCGACTTTCTAAAGAGAAACAATTTGAATTGAGTGGCAACTTTTTCATATTTAAACGGATAAACTCTTATTCTTTCTGATGTGATCATTTATTTAAAGCAGAGACGATGTTAATTGTAAACAGAGAAGCTGTAATTTTTAAATATTTCACAGCGATATTTAAAGCGGTAGATGGTAAATTTAAACAATGAAAGCTGAAAGGTAAACAATGACAACGTAAATTAAACAATGAAAGTGACACTGAGATGGAATTTAACACGATTTACAATTGAAAAACAAACAAAATTTACATTGAGATATACAAGTCATGTTCTTGAAAACAAAAAAACAATGAATTGCATTTGTCTGGTTTACATTCGAAAACAAAATTTACATTGACATATACTAATTCGGTTCTTCCAAAACAAAATTTAACCCGCTTGACGACCCCCTTTCTCATGGACGCTAGGTGTCCCTCCACTCCTTAAGTATCACGGGTAACATACTTTAATCTCGAGGGTAAGAGCGATGCATGCATGCGGTAGTCGTAGCTTCTCATCGCAAAAGTAATTGCTCGATAAACCGCATGACATAGGCGGTGCGATCGGCGCTTCCTTGTTTTTTTGGCGTGGGGTTTTCCATGTCGTGCACTAGTGGGTACTTTGAGGTCGCCGACTCGCTGAACTCAATATCGATACAAATGTCGAATAGATTCCGCTGTCGAGATATGCAAGTTGAGATTAGAATACCGATTAAATACCAGACACTATTAATCGGACATAATTTATTAAAGAACTTACCATGTCCAATGCGTCTTTATCGTACCCCGCGCATGAAGAATAGTGCATGTATTCTTGTTTATCATTGTCAAGGACGAGGACATGGAAGTGGCCATTGATGATTATCGGGAGGATGACAATTTGAACTTCATGCAAGTTGTGCACAGCATCTCCGATCATAGCCATAGTGGTTTAATGTCGTCGTCTACGCTTTGACATAAACAGCGCGGTGATGGGTGTGATGAAGGCACGCTTCTTGTAAGGATATGGCACTTTGCTCGGCGACTTTTTGTATTATGCATACTGAAAGCGTCCATTACATCATCTCGTGACCATCTCCTTCCCCTCAGCGAGTGTATAATTTGTCCGTGTGGTGCTATGACATCATTCTTCCCACTGATGTCTTTGAGGGTTAAAGCGATAATGAGATATAATTAGATCATATTGTAAATATTTAAATGATATTATCAATTTTTCAAGCTGATATTATAAATAATTAAACGTTAAATAGATAAATTAAATGATAATATATAAACATTTAAACACTATCATAAAAACTTTAAACTTATCTATCCATACGGCAGTTGAGGAAGATCCTCATCAACTCTTGCTCATATTTGTTAAGACGCGATTGGCCAACCCATTTTTTTCTTCTTCGGAACAAAGACTTTCCGAGCCGTCTCTTGTCCCATTGTTGATTGCCCTTGATCATCTCTCTCGTTGCTCGGTCGGGGTCTTCATGGGGCACTGTCGTTGAGCCTTAACGGTGTTCGACACCAGTGACATCTTTCTTCGATTCGAGGAGGCGGCGGCGCATCAACCGCGAACACATCCTTACATGGTTGTTATTGTTGTGGGATTGTGTACGGCTCGATGCGATGACGATGGCGAGCATCAACCACGAGACATACCCCTTACACGCTTCTTCTTGTTGTGGGATTGTGTCACGCTTCGATCGCGATCTTGTCGGCCACGCGCCAGCAGTTCAACGATCTTCTCAACAGTGGCCGCAGCAGCGGCATCAACGGGAGACACACCCTCAGCTTGTTCTTGTTCTTCAGGGATTGTATCCATCTTTGATGCCGCACTCTCGGCAGCCGGTTCCACCGGGTCAGGGATTTCTTTAACAAGAGAGTAAACGATCTTCTCAACCACGGCAACGGCCACATCATCTACGATGTCTTCTACCGTCATGACCATATCATCAACGGTGACAGACTCAGTAACATCATCAGCCGCCGATGGTGTTGCTATTGTTTAATCGTCAGCTGGCGGTGGAGACAGAGGCAGTATTGTTCTCCTCTTTTTCGCAAGTCTCTTCGAATGTGGCCGTCTTGGAATGGCCACCCCGATGATGTCGTCGTCGTCAAATTCCGATGCCTCGTTCGTCCCGGGTGCTTCATTTCTTTGGAGGGACGGCGCAGTCGATTGTGAACGTCCTTCCAGTGCCTCAATATGAGCGACAAGCCGAGGGAACTCGGTCATCAATATCTGCACGCGCTTGCATAAGAGTTGCGATGACATCTTCGCCTAATGTCAGTCGTGTGGGGTCGCAAAATCGGGGGACCGCTGTCGTTGTCGTGGTAGGGGGTTGTTGCAATCTGGGCGGGGTAGAGGAGGGCTTCTCGGGCGTCGAGGAATGCGTCGCGTGGTGGGTCGGGAAGTAGGAGAGCAGCGTCGAGTGCGCATGATGAGGCTGCCCTCTCATCCGCCTTGAGCAAGTGGTTCGGAGCAATAGCATCCATCCGTCGGTTGGCCCCAATAAATATTTCTTCTTGACGTTCGCCGGAACCATTTCAGAAACTAACATATGTAAACCAAACAATTTCAGCGAAATCATTCATTTTAAACTATAAAAACTATATTTAAACAAAGTTTTATATATTTAAACATTATAGAATATATTTAAAGCGGAGAACAAAATATTTAAACCTTTATGAATAAATTTTAAACTGTAAATAATAAAGTTAAACGCTAAATAGTATGTTTAAACATTAAGGCTTCTGTTAAACATTGTCCATGATTTATTACCTCTTTTCCTTGACGATGACAAAAGTGGTTTCTACCGTCGCTTGCTTCAGGTAAAGTACTTTCACCGTAACTACGAGCATCCTTGAGATCTTGCGAAAGCGGACTTTCTTTCCCGTTCCGGTCAACTCGTAAAACCAGACGTTAAGCGCGACCGAGCAACCCTTAATATACCCTGTGTTGGTATTCTTCCCAGGGCATCTATCTTGCACTCGAGCGGCTGCTTGTGGAATGTCCCCCATAAGCCACTTCTGCGTCGCCTGCGCCCATGCATACCCCATGGCGGGTAGATCATCGACATAATCAACGATCCAGTTCGGAACCGAGAATAATGTATTTGGGAAGAGGATTGTACCCATGAGGTACACCATCAGGAGTTTGACAAAATTATCTTCTTTTCCCCTCTGTCGAACAAGTTGCACAAGAGTGCTCTTGATGGAGTCTCTGTGTCTCTCGTAGGTTTTTGACAAATACATTCTTTCGAGCGCTGAGAGGGTTTTCTTTTTCTGAAACACGACTGCGTCGCCATCGCAATGCAAACCAAGAACGAGAGCCACATCTTGAGGCCTGAAACTCAGCAGGCTTTCTCTGATCCTGAATTTATTGGTGCGGCTATCGTACCTTTGCAATAGAGAATCAAGAAGGGCCCTCTCTTGGTATATAGCTTCCAGCTCAGTGAATGCTACAAATGGTGTCCTTCGGATGATCTCCCAGTGTCGAGGGGTCATGTTATCTTTCAATTCAGCTAAGGTCTCCACTACCAGTGTCAAATAGCATCGCCCATTAACTAGGTTGACCGCCATAGTCACAAGCCTGCGACAATAACAACACATTCAACATGCAGTATTCACAAATGTTTAAGCGGAAATATAAGGTTTTAAACGGTAACCTTCAGTTCTTAAACAGAGATATCAATTGTTAAACAGAGACCTAGTTTAATAAACAGAGACAACAAAAGTTAAACAAAGACAACAAAATTTAAACTGTAACATCTCATTTCTTAAACATAAACCTCATTTGTAAAACTGCAACCATATCAAATGAAAGGGGAAATGTACATTATTAATATTACACAAATCATAACAATCGAAAAAACTATTTCGATAGTGTATACAGACGAAAATGCAAAACAAAACAAAACCCTAGCCGAGAAATTGCCCTGCAGACTAACAAAACGCCAGCCGAGAAATCCCCTTGCAGACTTCAATATCTTCCAACAAAAACAGGAGCACAAAACAAAATCGAAAAATCTTTCTTTGTAACAGAATAGTTAACATAAAACCATACTCAATACCTTAGATTGCAAATTGATGAAATGCTAACTACTTGCGAGGGACTTCTCCTTCGAGATACCGGTGGAAAGGGAAAAGTTGCAATTACAGAGGCTGCGCCGGTAGAAACAACTTCAGAGACAGCTTCGGAAATGGAAAAGCTGAAGACACGAGTTGAGAAAAAACAATTAAACAGCTCCAGTAAATTCGTCTCTTGGGGTTACCCTACGGAAAACCCCCCCACTTCCTCTCATACCGGCGAAATGGCTGCAACCACGACTCCCCATGCAAGAGCATTTTCGTCCATAAAATTTGAAAATCACTTCGTTGACATCCGTTACATGTTTTGGGGGTTTGAAAAACATAGAGTTTAAAAGGAAGGGGTTTTTGGGAATTACAAAACTAACGGGGTGTTTTTGACAATATTGCAAACTTAGAAGGTTTTTTTGACAATTTCCACTATTAAAAATTGATTCCAAAAGATTTATATTATGAAAGAAACTTTTTCGTCAAATGACTTAAAGCTATTATTTGAAATCACTAATTTTTTATGACTATATTAGTTTTTTTTTATAAATTGACCACAAACACTTTTTTATTTTTTTGCATTATATTTGAGAGGATTTCAAACTGGCTAAATTAGTAATTTATCCTATATAAGTGATTATGATGGTTCAAACAGTTAATTATAAGTCACACAATCAAATAAAGTTTTTTCTGTTAATTTTTTAAATTAATTTGTTTAATTATTTATAAAAAAAATGATCTCACATAATATGTAGAGTGTGTGTGTGTGTGAAGAATACAAATATTTAATTTTTTAGAAGATAATAAATAAAATAAAATTTAAGAGAACATTATTAAATATTTTTTTTAAACAAAAATAAGAGTCATCAAAGGTTTGCAAATAATAACGAGCTAATGATTTTGGTCATTTATCTTTCCAGTCAAACTCATTGTAATACTTATAACAACATAATGGAGGCAATCAATCAAGATAGATTTAATCTGTTATTTAATTCTAAGTCCAATATAATATATACTAGTGTTAGAAATCAATTGAATATAAATATTTACTAATATTTACTAATATTTACTAGTGTTACTTTTCATTTTTCTATGAAAAGAATGAATCTTTATATATAGATTCTCATATTTGGACCATTAGGGATGGGGCAATACAAGTGTGATTTGAGCATTAAAAGAAAACTTTTAAGTAATAGCAACAACTAATTGAATTAAGCAGTTGTTTGTAATTTTTGTTAGATTATGAAAATGGTCCTAACAATTTCTTCTGGCCTAAATAAAATTAAAGACACACAAATGTCATTATTTTTATCATTTTTTGATAAATATGGACAATTTATGAAATTAAATACTGAGACTCTTATTACAAAAGTGACAGATTATCATTTCTCATTCGCTCTGTATTATTTTTAATTATTTATTTATTGGAAGAGCTCCAATTATCATCATGGTAGTTGAGACCATCCATTCCTATCACCAAATAAAAAAAATATAAAAAAATAAAAAACTGATTGAGAAGAAGAACAACAGCAATTCCATGAATTCATGATGGAACTTGACACTCCACCAAAGCCACTCTATTTTTTGGTCTCACATTGTTTTCATTGCCATCTAGACTATGTGTATTGAGAGTGTTTGATTTCTTGAAGCAAATGAAATATTATAAAAAGTTGAAAAGACATCATCCCGTCCCAAGTTTCTATGCAAATCTTTTGAATTTGATCATTCAAACTATTTGGATGCGCATGCATGCAATGCAACTTTTATCCAAATCCATAATGGCTACAAGTATATATATATATAGTATTCTAGTATATATTGAGAGTTTTTTTTTGTCCTAGGCTTCCACCGACCGCGTTCTTGGTGGTTGAAGCGACCTGTTGTTGTTGTTTATTTATTAAAAAAGCATTTAATATGATAGAGGCCATTTTATTTATATATATCTTTTTATTGGCAGATACAATAAATAAAAATAAATGCATAAGATTCACAAAATATAAACATATCAATAAAATTTTAACTAATTAACCTTTAATTAATTATCAAGTAAAATGTTCATGGACAATACAATAAATTAGATAAATGAATCTTTTTACTTAGATAAAAACACTTGCAGTTAATACAATAAGCAAAACTGTAAAAAGCAAGAGATCACTTATTGATGCACTGACCCTTTGCAACATGCATTTAGAAATGTTTTTGGTTGGAATCTGAGATTGACTCACCTCTTTGTCTCTCTTCAGATATGTGATATGTGGCGGTTATAGAAGGCCCACCTTCTATAAGACAGAGCAAAGATATTTTGGATATTTTTGTTCAAATGATTTTCTGAAATGTTTTGGTTGGAAAAAAATATGGGCATTTTCAAAATTGTTTTTTGTCTCCTCTAATTTTAATTATTAAAATTACTAACATATATGCTATAGGAATTTGAAGTTTATAAACAAAAAAGACAAAAGCTAAAGGAGTTAGCTAACACAATAAAGAAGAGTCTGGAGTTAGTTGAGCCATAAGGGTTGAGCAAAATAACCCCAAAAAAATTGTGCATGCAGTAATTTAACCTAATCTGAGTTCCTCATCCTTTTTGAGGAACTCTCCTAGAGATGTATAACTCCCTAAATTGCATCTTGATCTTATGCTCTAGGGGAGTGTTATATGTAATATTTATTATTCTTTTCTTTTATGTGCTTCAAACATAGTGGACTTACTGTTGCTCTTTGTGCTTTTGTCTTGAGCTCTACTTGCTTCGGGCATTATATCTTTATTTATTTTTTTAATAAATTATAGTTTATTTATTTAAAAAAAATATGAAAGAAAGAATAACTTAGGAGTGATGAAGAAATTTCAAGACCTTCAAAAGCAAAGCATTCTTAAAAAAAGGATCATCAAATCAAAATCGGGGGGACAAAACACTTGAATTTAATCTTTATTAATGAAAAGTGTAAAAAACTGACCTCCCCAATAACAAAAGGATTAAAATATGACCTTTTCATTATCGATATCATTGTCGATATATATATATATATCGACAATGAAAGGTCATTATATAATCAACAAATATGTGCATGTATATACATGATACAGGTTATAGATAGGGGAGGGGAAAACTCAAGTAAAAACAATGTAATTTTATTTTTATAGGATATTGATGTTTTTTATAATCATAATATTTAAAGTCACTAATCATATCTAAAATTTTAAAATATAGAAAATTCATTTTATCTTATCATATAAACTATATAAATTTATTCATTTTGTTCTACTCCGTTATCTAATATCACGCACACCAATGTTATAAAATATATACTTCATTTTTTGAGTTCACGCAAAACTAAGCTGTCAAAATAAATAAAATTATATAATTCAGAATTAGTATTAATATTTTTAATGCTCAACTATCTATTCCTATTTAAAAAAATGCAAGTGCCACAAAACTAAGCTGTCAAAATAAATAAAATTACATAATTGAGAGTTTTTTTTGTTTTTTAGGTAAGGCGTACGCGGGTGGGAAAAACTCGTATCTCTCCCAATGAGAGAACCCGGGATACCGCTGTGCTACAAGCCTGTTAGTTATACAAAATCATCTACCTCTAATAATAATATTTTTTTTAACCCAAAAAAAAAAAGGCAAGTGCCCAATTCCATTTCTATCCTCCATTAATTGACTTCGAATTCCAATTAACATGGCTGCCGCAATATTGTGCTCTGTACATTGCACCAACTAAGGAAGAAAACTCCCCACCTTTGCATTACTCTATTCATTTTCCTTCACTATATATAAGACAAAGGAGTTAAGGAAGACCAAAGGCAAAGGAATAGGGAGATATATAAGATGAACAACAAAAGAATGAATGATGTAAAACACCTTCTTCTCCTTCTCCTTTTCTTTGTTCTAGCCCTAGTTTCACAAGGTCATGCACACTACTCCTTAGGCAAAGAGAAGGTCACACACCTCCACTTCTTCTACCAAGAAATCCTTAGTGGAGACCACCCTACTGCTGTGCTGGTTGCCAAGCCCAATGACACCCCCATCAATGCCTCTAATTTTGCATCATTTGGGAATGTCTATGTTCTTGATACACCTCTCACTGAAACACAAGATCCCAAACTCAAAGGTGGTAGGACAAGTACAAGGACTTTCAGCGTCTGTAGGGCAGGACACGACCATGCTTGTGTTCATGGTGGACTTTGGGTTCACTTCAGGTGAGTTCAATGGTAGTTCTATTAGTATGTTGTCAAGAAACCCTATATTAGAAACAAATTACAGGGAACTTGCTATTGTTGGTGGCCGTGGGAAGTTCAAGATGGCACGTGGGTTTGCTGAGCTACATACAACTTACATGAATGCTACTTCAAGTGTTTTTATTGTTGAGTATAATGTTACTGTTTTTCATTATGAATAATTAATTATGAGTGTAATGTTTATGATCTTTGATTATGTATGTGTTTCTTGTTTCCTTGAATAAATTCAATGCTATAATAATGTTATTATTTTTCTTTGTGAATGACTGAAATTGTCGATATCGGTATATGGTTGTTTGGATTTTTTTTTTAAATAAATTTTGTATATTTTTTTTATAAAAGAGTTGCATGTTAATAAAGAAATAGAAAAATTAAGTTCTAATATTAATTGTAGGAAGTGTTCGTGGCAATTGGAGGAGGATTACTATAAAAAAACTTCACATTAAATTTACAATCCAAAATCAAACTTGCTGAAATAAAATAATTTTTTTAATATTAATAATATCCTTTTGAATTTAATCACTTGATGTGTGTATGGTTGGGTTCCTTATATTAAGGGTAGACTTCAAGGTAATTAATTAAGGTTGTTAGATGGGTGGGAGTAGACATGGCCACGGTTCGAGAACCGCCCGGTTACAGTTCTCGAACCGCGGTTCAGTTCAGGAAACTTGAACCGGAACCCGAACCTCCTCAAAGCAAGGTTCTTGGCGATTCGGTTCCGGTTCGGTTTCGGTTCCCGATCTCCGGCGGTTTTAGTTCAACGGTTCCGGGTTTGACGGTTCATACGGTTCGGTTTTTTTTTTAAACTAAATAATTCAATAATTCAAATTAATTAACACAAAAAAATACAAGAATTAATTTAATACTAATATAAGATAGTAGGATAAGTTAGTAGGTATCACAGTAGACCCAAGGTTTTCAATGTTTTATTTATTTTGTTGTTATTATTTTTTTAATGTTCATGTATGTTATTTGTTTTTCTTTAGGAATTGTTTTTTTATTTTTTTATTTTTTTCCTTTTTCTTTTTGATTTCTAGTATACTTATATAAGTTGCATAGTTTACAAATTGAAACTCTTGGGAGTTTTATCTATATATTGGAATATCTATCTATCTATCTATATATATATATCTTTAAATGATCAACAAAATCAGGCAAATTGATATATATACACATATATATTCATGTTTATTTTATTTTTATTTATTTATATATTTTTTTAATGATTCAAATGTTTTTTACATGAGAGCATTTTTACTCGAGTATATTTTTCATTTATATAAAAATAAATATAATTTAATATGAACTACGTTAATTTTTGTAAGTTTCAAAACGGAAGATATATAAAAGTCTAGTCTTTGTTTTTTTATATTAAATTATAAAAAAATAATATGGAAATCTACTAAAGAATTGAATATTTAAGTACTTCTCGTTAATTAAATTATTTTAATAAATCCATATTTAATTTGTAACTAATAATTTGTGGCATAATCAATTAATTATAACTTATCCTCTTGCATGAGTAACAAAGTTTCGCATGGCACAGTACATATAAGTTGGACGAATGTCACAAATCAGACCTAATCGGCTAATCAAGTATTCAGAATCAGACCTAATCAATAATCAATTTGGTTAATATCTTTAATTAATTATTTAAAATATCTTTAAACATGTAATTACTTAATTAATTACTAATTAATGATATTAACAAAATAAAAACCTAATCATAAATGACATTATTTATATAGTATGACATTATTCATATTATATTTATATAATATAATATGAACTTTTGTTTTGAACCTTTGGTTGAACCGTATGTGGAACTGCCGGTTGAACCGCATATGGAACCGCCGGTTGGAACCGGCGGTTGAACCGCCGATTTCACGGTTTTTAAATTTTAAAACCGGAACCGAACCTTATATGAAGGTTCCGGTTCCGGTTTTAGGACGGTTACGGTTTTTTCGGTTCCGGTTCCGGTTTTTGGCGGTTCGGTTCCGGTTCGGTTCCACGGTTTCGGTTCAAAATGGCCACGTCTAGGTGGGAGGATTAAATATAGTAAATTAAGTATGGTAACTTAGTGCATGAGCAATGGTAATTTATTTTTTATATTATTATTTTACAAGTTGGTACATTGAGCACTACTTTTTTTATATTATTTTTTATTTTCCCATGACCAACTTGTTACCACAAATTTTCACTATAATTTTTTTAATATATATATTAATATCTTTTTTTATTTCCAATGAATTTTATTATTATCAAAATTACTCCCTCTGTTCCAAAATACATGTCGTTTTAAGAAAAAAAAAATTATTCTAAAATAGTTGTCATTTTACAATATTAAGACAATATTTATTATTTTTTTCCCAATTTTACCCATCTTCAATTTCTTAAGTTGTATAAATGGAGAGAGTTATTTATAGTTCCCAAGAAAAATACATAGTTTCAAGAGAGGGGTAGTTTAGTAATTTGGTTATTTTTTATGTTAAAATTTAAATAATTTAATGTTATCTTTAATTCTTGTGAAACATCTTTAAACGACATGTATTTAGGAATGGAGGGAGTATATATTTATTGGGGTTGAATAATGAGGTGGAGCTGACACGTCTGTGGGATTTAAAGAATTTTTTTTCCAAATTTTAAGTTGAAAAGAAGATCTTTAACTTAACTGGTAATGAAAAAAATAACCTTCTCAAGTTTGATTATTCACTAAAAGACCCTCATGATTTTTAGTATTCACAGAAGATCCCTCCTTTATTATTGTTATTCATTTTTAATCCACACCATTGCTAACACTGTGATGTTTGAAGGGAAAAGACAAAAATGCCCCAACGCACTCTTTTATGCCATTACCATCTTTCCAAGTTGGGAACTAGCAGTTGAGGACTATTACGAATCCCGAGGGGGCGTGATGGTTTCTCTTACTTGCCCCTTTATGATGTTAGAGGGAAGAAGCCGAAAGACTTTCTCTTCTCTGTGTTTGTGTTTAAGGTTGAAAGATTTTGAGAAGAAGATTGCAAGATTCCCTGTTAAGCACGGTTGTTTACTTGACACCATCTATTCACTCCTGAACCAAAGAAAACTAAACCTTAAGGTAGTAAAGCAACATGGCAATCGATGAAGGATTTTTGGTGGTTATAGGGTTGTTTTTATCCTCTTTTTTTTTCTAGGGTTTTGCAATTAGAAGTTTTTTTTATTTTGTTCGTATGTAGTTATGTATGATTTGGTCAATAATTTGGAATGTTGGCATTCTATGCCTCCAAGAAGATGATCTATATCTTATCGTTATATCCTCCATAAACATTTGTTTTTTCCTTTCAGCTTTATTTTGTTTCAGTTGTGTTTGTTGGTCTTTTATGTACATAGATGATTTCCAGACAATGTCCAATGTTGTGGTGTGCGGGAAAACATCTGTTAGTGCAACTGCACTATAATTAGCATGATTTGACACACAGTCAAGATGATGTGGCAACCTGGTGACATGGCAAGGAGTCTTAACTTGGAGGAAAATATCTTGAAGATCTTGGTGGAGTTATTTTTGGCAATGCATTACAACTTGAAGACAAGATCATATCAAGACTATATTTAGGGTGATTTGAATGAAGATTAAATATGGATGGAGCTTAATTGAAGAAATACCTATCAATGGTATGATTGAGAAACTATTGATGGTATGATTTGAAAAACCTTAATGAGGATAATTGAAGACAATTAAGGGACAAGATTTGAAGACATGCCTATTGTTGGCATGATTAAGTTGATTGTTTGAAGATCTTTCTTGGGAAGATTTGAAGACCAAACTTGGGTGAAATGAAGATCAAGTTTGGCAAGTTTTGTGAAGATGCACAAGGACGTGTGTCCCTTGTGAGGGACTGTGTGATGAGGAACTAAGGAGGTAGGCTAGTTGCCGGCAGTCAGGATCGGGAGATTTGGCTGCACACACTCAGACTAAGCATGACCGTGAGGTTGATGGGCCTTGAGGTCATCCGCAACGTAACCACAACTCAGTCAAGTCAGCAATCAGGGCCATGTTGCAATTCATGTTATAACAGGAGTTGCAACAACTAATTTTGGAAGTTTTTTAAATTAATAGCCACGAAGATTCTATAAGAGGTATGTGCTATATTTGGGACGTTGAGGCGTCTATATAAGCTACTTTGATCTGAGATTGTGTGTGTCACTTGTGGAGGAGAGTGTGTGAGTACTAGACAATCTAAAGAGAGTAGTGATCTTTATTATTGGAAGAGTGAGCGAAAAGTGTTTGTACTCATCTATTTTCACCTCTTTTAGTGGATTGTTTATCTCCGGGCTTTCCCCCCAGACGTAGGCCAGTGGACGGCGAACTGGGTTACCAATCTTGTGTGTCTCTTTCTTGTTTGGTTTGTGTGAGCTTTCTATGAGTGTTTGAGTGTTCTCTAAACCACAAACCACATCGGTGGAACTAACAACATCAATTGTGTGTGCTGTGTTTGGATAGAATGTGTTGTATCAATAAAAAAAATTGTTTCTCATTAAAGATGTTGTTTACCGTCTAAATTAAATAGTTTCCATTTAAACTATTGTGTTTCCGCTTATGTAAACTAGTTTTCACTAAATAATTAATGATAGCTCATTAATTGTTGGTCATGTTGAAGGTATTGGAGATATGACCACCAACCTTGTCAACGGGAGGTATTATTCAGTCTCAATAGTGAAAACGCTTGCCGATTTGAGGCATAGCATGAGCTCCAGACATTGGGAAATCATCAAGAATACGCCTTTCGCATCTTTAACCGAAATTGAACCTGTACTATAAGAAAGGAGATTGCTCGATGCTCTGATGCAAAGATACGATGAGTGCATATAAAAATTTAAGATTGGTAAGAGCCTGCTGAGTTTCAAGCCCGAAGATGTAGCGATTATTCTTGGGCTCCAATGTGATGGGGACGCAGTAGTTTTCAAGAAAAGGAAAACACAGTCAGAATTCGAAGGAAACTATTTCTTCAAAACATATGAAAGACATAAGGACTTTATAAAAAAAACCCTTGGTGAGGTTGTTCGGAAGAGAGGAGAAGAAGAAAACTTTGTAAAGTTATTGTTGGTGTACATCATAGGGACCATGCTGTTCCCAAACACATCATGTTCCATCCCAAGTTGGATTGTAGACTACGTGGATGATCTACCTGTACTGCGTCGCTATACATGCGCACTCCATACAAAAGTGGCTTATGGAGGATGTCTCGCAGATGGCCGCCAAAGTGCAAGCCAGGTGTCCCGGTAAGAAGACAAACACTAGCTACTTGAGAGGATATTGTCGCCTTGAATATTTGGTTCTACGAGGTCACCGATATCGGTAAGAGGGTGCACTTTGATAAGACTCCCTGGATACTTTGTTACAAGGAGAACAGTTTCAGGAAGGAAGCATCCCTTGGACCATTACTAATAACACTCTACGGAAAAGAGGTATTAAGTTGCTTGGTGTATGTTATGTATAAACATTTCTACTTAAAATTATTGTTTCGGTTTAACATTTTATTTTTTCACTTAAAATGGTGACTTTCCGCTTAAATATGACATTTCTCGCTTAAATATTTGTATTTCCATTTAAGTTTAGCGTTTAACACTTAATTAGAAGAGTTTTCATTTAAGCTATGTTATCTCCCCTTTGCAATTTTTTATGCTCGCCCCAATTAATACCGTAGAAAAGCTTTTGTCAGGATAAGCCACCACGTAGAACAAGTGGCTACCTCATTACATGATGGTTCAAAAATTGGGAAAAAGACCTCAAGGAAATGTGGACGGTCTTCCTCCCCACCCAGAAGCCCACCACGTCGGCCTCGATGTTGTTCCATTTCTGGTAGTCCACCGAGGAGAACAATTGATGAGTAGCTCGTCGCTCATTTATTGGCAGGATTTGAAAATTTAGCTTGAACAGTTGTCAGTTTGCAAACCTGAGTAGAAGCAATTGAGGGTTGTGGCCCTTCCGAGGTTGTCGTCGTCTGCGCCATCTATGTCAAAAGAGGATGATACTCCAAATGCCCCGCCGATCTCATTAACTATTGCAAAATAGCGAGTGAAGAAGGTTGCTACTAGACGAAGGCCACCATTGTCTCTTCCCGCTTCAGGTGAAGCTCAAGTTCTTGATAACCAGTGACCAATAACAAGGTGAGTGACACGGTCTGTGAAAATGCAAGCCGATCCCCCAAAAGCCCCCTGAAGAAAATTGTCCAGAAAGGCAAAATTAAGAGACAATTAATTCCATCCCACTCGCGTCACCATCCCCATCTGTGCCACCATTACCACAAGTGCCATCATCCCCACCCGAGCCAGCACCATCACCCTCAAAAGCATCCTAACCAGCGCCAGCATCCCCATCTATATCACCCCCTGGAGTCGAAGCCGATAACATCGATATAGATGCTATCGCCGAATCACTAGCAACATTGAGGACTGATGTGCCTTCTTCCTTGAATGTTGAGTTTGTCAATGAGAATGAGACTCCAGTTGTTATTAAGGTGCCTAACATGGAGGACATCCACATCAAGTCTCCAGCCATAGCTACCAAACCAACGAAATCATCTCCCGAAGTTCCTACCGGTGAGAGCGAACGACAACCTGCCGCCTCTAAGATGACAGTTTCGTCCCCTATAGAACTACCAAATGAGGGCGAACAAGCCATAGATGATGCTGATCAGGAGGTTCCCTCCAGTGAGTTGGAAGTTTTCCCCATCGATGAATTACCCAATGATGTCATCCCTTATGAAGTTTTAGTAAATAAACAATACCCCCTCCCCCAATCCACCACCAATCCAAACCATACTACAAGTTGACGAACGTACCCATGAAAATGAGGCGCCAATGACTATAGTTGAAGTGTTGGACAATAAGATTGAAAATATGGAAGCAAATCATGAAGGCTTACCTGAGATTTCATCATCCCATGTTCTAGAGATGGTACCAACAGAACTAATGGAATTGTTTGAGTTGGAAGTTGTCATCCCCAAACAAGCCACATGAGAAGGTTAGGACCGATTTCAACCCAAGGAACAAACAACCGGCAGGATACATGAGGTTAAATAACATTAAGCAAACAACAATCACCGTGTTTCTAAACTGTCAGATCTACATGTAAGTATCTTCCTTAAAAGTTTTTGTTTCCGCTTAAAAGTTACTGTTATTGCTTAAAATATTTCTTTATTACTTAAACGTAGTAGTTATTGCTTAAAGTTCTTGGTTTATACTTAAATATTTTCATTCCTACTTAACCGTCTTCGTTTCCACTTAAACTTTACCATTTTTGCTAAACAATTTTTGCTCTAACACCATAGGACTATTGTCTGGAAGAATGAATTCTCATATATGACTCGCGCGCATGCCTACACCCTGATGGGGGGAAGCATATTGTCCCTGACAATGTCATGGATGTTTTTGTTTTTATTATCATTGACAGTTTGAAGAAAACAACCATACCCATATAGAAAGCGTATAGCAATAACACGCCCTACTAGCATTGTTGTTGTCCAAGGTAGAACACACTGCTGAATATGCCTTGATCTTGGTTCAAGACATTGTTCGCCTACTCACAGATGTTGAGCTCATCCTATTACCGATCATACTAAATGGTTATTTCCACCCTGTCATGCTTGATAAAGGAAAGAAAGAGTTCAATATTCCTTGTCTTTGAGCGTAACATACGAGGAGGATGCCATCAGCATGGCAAACAATGTTTTTGTGTATGATTTTATTATTATTTTCATCTCCATTTTGCCTGATTAAGACATGTCATAGAAACAGAGGGAATTATTCAATAGATGTCTGGCAATCAAACTTGGAGAGACAGGCACGGAAGAGTACCACCTTATCCCACGAATGTAATTGCCTGTATCAAAAGGCGGGTAGTGTTGATTGTCCAGTGTGTGTCATGCACTTCATAGAATAGATTCTCGATGGTGAGAAACTCTGTCTAGCCAAAACTGACATTCCGCATGTGCATCTATGTTTTGCGGCTCGCATATTGATGGATGGCATCGCCCAACACAGTCAAACTTCCAATGACGAAAAGAAATCTTATGATTTGTTTTAAAGCCGTTGTCAGTTACATGGACAATCTTTATCTTAAACTATCGATGTTTTCATATATGTGAACATATATTTAAGTATGTGACTATCTTTTCTTTGAATTCGAGTTGTTTTCACTTCATAAGAACAACTATCGTGCACCTAGGTATGTTCCCGCTTAAACTAGTCATTTCTTGTTGGAGGCCGTAGAAATAGTTTGCAGGTGACATCATCTGGTTTATCATTATCTAATATCGGGAAAATAGCTTATGTATATGCCTTTCGGTAAGCCTCCACTGTGAAATAGTTGTTGACATATCGATGAATATTTGTGTCTATTTATAGTATTGTCATGCATGCATGCTTGCATGGAAAGCCATATACCTACTACATACGACATGAGCATGTCCGAGAGTTCAAACTGATGAAGTACTTATTCTAGTCAACCACCTCGAAAATGGTCATCGTCGGAACTCCCGACCAGAAGGTTGTGAGACCCTTCAATGAGTTCTTCAATCTTGCTATGTATGTAAGGACATAGATGTGTCTTCCATATTTGAGATTGTTCACATCGATTACATAACATGCCCATTAGCTTAAACCTTTGCACACAAGATAGACCAAGAAATATTAGAGTAGAACGTCATATTTTAAATGAAAACACAAGAATGTAAACAGAAACTAATTATATTATGCGGAAATGAACGAATTTAAGCTATAATACAAGAATGGTAATGAAAACAAATTATATTAAACGAAAATGAACAAATTTAAAGTGACAATATCTAATAATAAACAATAATGGCATATATTAAACGTTATCATCCGTACCTTATTGAGTCTACCATATTTGTGGCAAGGATGTGCCATGCCTCTTTTATCCAGCATTAAATGACTCTGCCACATTAGAGTACATCTCTCCCCATCTTTCACCTTTGAACATGTAGTTCGTCCAATCCACCAGATCGGATTTCTGTAGCAACCAACGATGTGTATCCCCCGATGTGTTTAGCAAGTCGGGCAATAGCATCATCGAATTCCTTTTCAGTACACGATAAACGCAATTCTCAATAATATAGACCAGCACTTTTCTTTCAATGACTTGCCAAGTTTGACATTTCATTTAATAAAGTTCGCTTCCAAGTGGGGCAAACAATATGCATGCGGGAAGGAAGGGAATACTTTCACGACAGCGATGATAAGCCCCTTGGACCTATCGGATATGAATGTAATAAGTTTTACATATTCATCATCATCGTATATAGTATCTCCAAGCTTTGACAAAAACCACGTCCAATTGGCATCCATTTCATTATCAACGATTACAAATGCCACATGAAAGAAACCATCATTCCTATCTTTGCCCGTTGCACCCAACAAAGTGCCCCTGTATTTACCAAGAAAGTGAGTTGCATCAAGGAACAACAATGATCTACATCCTATCTTGAAACCAACAACACATGAATGGAAGGTAAAAAAATGCACGTTTAAACCACTCACCGTCATTCTCCACCATAGTTTGTCACTAACACCTTGCTTACATCCCACATCAATAATTCATAGCTCGCAACCTTACTCCTATAGAGAACACCCTTGATGACCTCTTTCCCTAGCCAAGCCTTCTTATAAGATAAATGGATACTGTGATCTCACAACATATTACGGTGAATGCCAATAGCCCTATATAAGGGACGGTCCTTCAGCTTTTGTATGACACATGCACTTATTCACTTTTTTTGATGCCTTGGGATGTGAGGACGTTCCAATGCCACCACCACATGTATATGTGGGATACATCATCTTGATCCTAAACGTCTCATGGTTGCCTTTCACGGACGAGTGGACACGCCATTCACAACCTTCAGCAGCTCATGTCACAGTCACTCTTTTCTTGTCATTCTTAATGAATGTAAAGTTAAAATTGCATTTGATAGCAAAATTCCTAAGTGTATTCTTAAACTGTTCATTATCACGAAACTGATCACCGACTTTCCATTGAAACAATTTCAGGCTGTTCCGACAAAGGACGAATGGATAGGACCCCGCGGGTTATTGATGGGGCGGAAACATACCCCTGTTGATCAATATACTCTTCGAAAATGAATCGTTGTTGTTATAGTGTACAAAATAAGCAAGATTAAAACAATAATTGATGACTAGAAAACTATAATTCAAAGCGGAACAGAAATAAATTTAAGCGGAATCAGATAAGTTTAAGCAGGAATTGGTATTGTTAAGTGGAAACGGACAAATTTAAGAGGAAAGTGATAATGTTAAATGATATCGCCAGAAACTAACCAGGAAACGCATATGATAAGTGACAACTCTATATCCTATATGAGAAATATAATTTATAAATGAGGACATAATGCATTCAAGGGGAAGATCGAAATAAAATGAATACACATCAAGTAAACAAATGATATTTATGAAAGGAGTGAAGAACACGAGAGCACAACCACCGCATTTGCATCAACATCAACAATAAGGTCAACGCAGTGCTATTTAGCATATGATATATATGGCACATACGCTTAAAGTCAATCTTAGAATCAATGGGACAAATAGTTCGGTGTGCATCGGGTGTGACAAACTTCACTTTAAAAGTGGAAACGTCAAGCCCCCATCTCTGACATATCTCGTCTAGTATTGACTCCCAAGGAGTTAACATTGTGAACTAGAGGACTTGCCCCTTTCTCTCGCTCTCTCTCCCTCTTATACTTGGCAACTGCGCAAAAGGTATCCATTTGACAACCTACATAGAAAGCATGTTCTACAATTGCATGACCATGAAAAACTTCACAACAAGATAGGAAACTCATAGGGATTGTCTTTCAAAGCGTATAAAGATTCAAAGTAAATGAGTGCAAGATAAAACCAAAACAAGGGTGAAGAGACAAATCTATCCTGCGTAGGTAGAGACAAAAAAAACCAACACAAAGGATGATGGAAGAAGAAGAAAGACAGTTTGGGGTAAAGAAGCATTTAAGTTTAGATTTCTAAGTGACAATATGGTTCAAAGCTGACAACAATACTATTTCTCAAAAAGTAGATAAGTCCACGCCTGTTTTCCCCCAAATAGCAAGGCAAAGATGGAATTCTTCATAAACTTAACTGACGATGTTACATCCATGGACCAAACCATAAGTAAAATAAAAAATGAGGGACTGTCTGTCAAATTCAAATGTCAGAAGAACTGTTCGGGAAGTTTTGAAACTTTCAGGGACTTAAAACTAATTTTAACAATTAATAATTTAATAAAAATTAAATAATTTAAAATTTTAATAATAATAATAATAATAATAATAATAATAATAATAATAATTTACTGATATTAATATTTTTAAAAGTTAATTATTAAATATATTTATTTAAATAATTAATTTTTTTTAAAAAAAAGAAGGTTTATAAGAAATTATAAAATGTTGGTGGGGGAAGGGGAACATGGTAACTATCTTTGGCCACCAACTTACTTTAATTTAATTGAAAGGAATTCAACCGTATGAATTTTGGCCATACTCAAGTTCATTATAGACTTATCTGTAATTTTTGCTGTTTAAGTGACCTAATATCAATGTCGATAAGAGAATGAGGTGGGCCCATGATCAGAATTGAGAATGAGAAAAATACAAGAAAATATGATAAAATTATTTTAATGTTCTTAATATAAAAAATTACTATACATAGTGAAAAATATTTAACGATGGATGAACAATTTTATTTATAAAATATTTTAAATAACATTATTCATTTTAATTATTATTACAATTAAATATTTAAATTTAAAGGTATTTATAAGGAGTAATTTTGAGTTTTATTCATATAATTTGTTATGAAATTCATTTTTATTTTTACACTCTTAAAATTTTCAATACTAATATTGTAGTTTTTAAAATAATTTATAAAACGCTAATATGACAAAATTTATTTATTCTGTTTAATAAATTATAATATTTTAAAAAAATCTAAATAAACAGATTAGATAAAATAATCATATATTCCACAACAAATTACAAGCAATTATATCATCAAAAACATATGCTTATAGCAATACCAAACTCCATGAACAATCAAATAAATATACACACAAACCTGAAAATACAACTTTCACATGTCCAACAATCAAAATTAACAAGTTCTTCTGGGACAAGAAAAAAAAATAATCAACACTTGTATCCAGTTATTCTCAAGAAATAATAACGCGAAAATTTGAATAGAACTCATCACAGAGAAATAAGAAAGTCCAAGCAACAAGCTTTGACAGATTAAATTCGAATTACAAATAAATACGGGTCGACAACCGGCTTTTGTTCCTATCAATAAAATTTAACACCTTCATTGAGTACACCGTCGGACAGAGCTACGAACAATTGAAGCAATCACACAAATTACTATTTCTCAGATGAGGTGTCGATGGGCAGGCGGACGGTTATGCTGAAGGTCAATGGTTCGAGTTAGGGACTAACTAAATTTCGGTAGCTTCGTATAAAAATGTTAACTTCTAAGCTTAGCTTCGTCGGTTTGTGAGCGGAAAGCAGATAGTTTCTTGTAAATACATTGCGAGGTAGGCCGGTCAGCAGGATCTCCTTCAGTGCATTGGTAGAATAAGCTAACCAGAAGTTTCAATATCTCAGGATCAGCCTCTGAATAGAGCCCCAGAGCTGATCTTGCTGTCTCTGGATCATTCGGTAAAACTAGTGCCTCAAGCTCATTTGGGAGTCTTGGACGTTGTTTACTCTGTCGAACATGATAATGAATAAATAAAGAAAGAAGGATGAAAATCATAAGGCCAATAACCAGTAATATTGCAGTATGATATGTATTGTTAAAAGCTAGAGATGGAATTTTAAATCATCTGATGATTTGTAGACACTAAACAGGAAATAGCAAAAAAAGAATATAACCAGAGATTCTATTTTTATCAAAAGCCGAAGAGTTTGATCCTAAAGTCACGTATTTTGGCAGGAACAAATTCAGTGTTATTAGACTAGGTTCTCAACAAGTCACATTTCTGTCTTCTATTTCTAACCAGGTTGATATGGTTAGTAACAGGTTGTGTTGGATCTTTAAACCATTGCTAAATTCACAAGTATAAAAGCAACTTAGTCATATTTGGAGTAAGGCCTCACAAAAGCAAGGCTACTAGTTTGTGTCATCTAGCATGCACATGTACAGACACTGAAAATAATCAGTGTTAAATGTATAACAAACACATGTTACATAACTCAATTCAACCGAAAAGCTCAGGCTCGCAAAATGAGAGACACATATTTATATGTTTGTATCCATGTTTACAAACTTTACCATTGTGACCATTGTGGTACTATTAATTACTCCAACACATCCTGTTGATCCATGGTGGCCCAGTCACATTACAAATAAACCAATAAACTTGACGCCAATGCCACGAAAAATGTCAAGCAAACCAAGCAACAAATCAAATAAGAAAACGAGAAATTCATTATTGGATCTAGAAATAGAATCCACCAAACTCATAAAAGAAGGGAAAAAATTGGATTATCAACCACTATGACAAGAAAAACCAATATCGATTGCAGATTATAAAATGAAAACAATGTTGTTAAAAAAAATTAAAAAAAACACTCAAGCATGCAGCACAAAAATTATTTACCTGCAAGAGATCATAAAGTTCTGACTCAGTTTTTCCTTCATAAGGGAATTTACAAGTAAGCAGCTCCAGCAAAAGACAGCCATATGACCAAATATCCACTTCCTGCAAAATCAAGCAGAAAATGCAAAATGTAAGAATCTGTGCATTTCAAACAAATCAATATCTCACACTTCTCAAAGTGACAGAAAACACATAAACCATCCAGAGTCAGAATATGTATAGGCAAAGCATTGAACGAACCATAAACATGAAGAATATCAAATACAAAATTTTATAACTTCCATCAAGAAATTTAATTTTGCAAATAAAATGGAATAAACATGCACAAAGTTGTGAACATAGATTTTGAAGGAGATAATAACACATACAAGCCATGCAGATTCAGGATCAAACTCAAAGAAAATTTATAAATAAATAAATATCAGTAAATCTTGTGTCTTCTCATGTGCAACTGGATAGAAGCACTTTCCCTCAATATTACTATAGTAACCACTTCAATTCATGGATTTACGCAAAGGCCATACATAAACGAGATTTCATGATTACTGCAATATAGGATTATATATTGATTCAGAAAATTAAAAAAATGTATTATGAATATTCATTTTGAATATTCCATGTGGAAAATAAAACGAATCACAGTGATCACACCAAAAAATAGAGGCTAAGAGTAAAATTGAAGAATTAAAAAACTTGAAGGAAGCATGAACAAACTTAAAGGATTTAAAGCTAAGGAATATAATCATCTGGGAGAGTAGTGATAGATGACTTAAAAGACCTTTATTTATGACAGGATTCCAGTAACCCTCTAAAATCAGCACATCATTATAACTAACCCTATTTGATTCTCAAGATGCAACTTATTGAAAACACAAGACCACCTACTGTGCACTATGGGCTCATGAACTAGACTCCCATATATTGAATTATCCTAGACAACTGAAATTAATTCCCCAAACAAAAGGAGATGTTCAATCCAGTTCTAAGGGTAATTTTGTTGAGAACACTACTCAGACTATTATTTTTTTATTTTGTTCAACTGATTGAGGAAATGCTTGCAATATGTCCTTGCCACATCAGATTACAGCAGAATGGTTTTAATTCATACGAACATAGTCTGCACAACAGTCTGCCCTCAGGACAGTTTGCTAGTTTATTAACCAGCTCTCCAATTTTATCCTTCACCATGGTTGCAATTAACAGAACACTCATCAATCATTAAAATGATCATTGGAACTAGAGTCAACTAAGGGATATAGTTGAAAGTGCCCAAAATCACCAGAAAAGAAGCATCATCAACTTCCAAATTTATACCTTCAAGTATGGCAGCTATTGACTGCCATAATAGTCAATGATCCTTTGCCAACATAGAAGAAGCAAATTAGATTCTGCCTTGCTGATCTCTGGCATTTACAGTCACCAACAAAGGAGACCTGAAGCTATTTATTTATTTATTTTCTAAATGTTTACATAGGAGTATAGGACATGAATGCAACTAAGGGTTGTTGCTAAATTTGAGTGAAGATATAATTTGCTCAATCAATAAGAGAGCAAATCAAGTGCAACCCGGATGGAAAATAAAAGCTTCAAAGCATTTCACAGATCAAGAGAATTAGAACTAAATAATTCATACAGACATTGACACACTTACAATCCACCTAAAGGTACCAATGCAAAAGAAAGATTGGAGTAGATTTGTCATGGAACAATTCAGGAAAATGGGCATTATCAAACTCAGGAAATATTGATCAAGATCACATGAAGCTTTCCTAAAAGAACTTTCATGGGTTTCAGGTGCCAAAACCCACAAAGGGAGAAGAGGGAATAGTCATAATGGGTTCTGAGAACACAAACCTTGCAGACTTTAAAATTAGAAAGGCTTGGTACTACTATTAAATTCCTTAAAGACTAGTCATGCAGGGAAAAGCCAGGTGCTTGCATTTTAGAATAGAGTCACCTGATGAAAAGTTTGAAAAGAAAATCAACGCAGAGGATTTGACAAACAGCAGCATGAAAATAAGTACAAGGACACTAGGTGGAAATCTGTCCATTAAAATAATTACAAAGTAATTGCAATTGCAATTTTACACAAATATATTTCTGCCAGTGCTAGAAAATTATATTTTAGGCATAATACCCTAATTGGTCCCTCTACTTTTTTCTCTCTTCCCTTTTGGTCCCTCTACTCATAAATACTCCCAACTAGTCCTTCTACTTTCGAAAATGTGCCCACTTAGTTAAAAATGCTCCCAACTAGTCCCTCTACTTTTAAAAATGACCCAATTAGAGGGACTAAGCGGGCGCATTTTTAAAAGTAGAGAGACTAGTTGGGAGCATTTCTAATTAAGTGAGCACATTCTCAAAAATAGAAAGACTAGTTGAGGGAGCATTTCTGAGTAGAGAGATCAAAAGGGAAGAGAGAGAAAAGTACAGGGACTATTTTGGTGATTATACCTATATTTTATAATTTATGCTCTTGTGTATGCTTCTGGACATTGTAGCATGCTAAGTGTTTCATGCACAGCATACTGCTAACAAAAATTAAAGAAGGCATGGAACATTTAAATATTCACCAGCATATCTCTAGAAATGTCATATCATCATTGTATACAACAACATGAACTAAACAAAAAATGTTGATTAAAAGAAATTGCTTACCAATCCATAGGGATTCCTTTGATGCATAGCTCTCACCACCTCTGGAGCCATCCATCGAGGAGTTCCAACACATGCATCCGCTGGATGGACGCCAAGGTGTGCAATGCAACAACTGTGTAAAGATGAATGTAAAGGAATTGATCTATCAAAATCTGAGAGTTTGACAATTGGAGAGCCATCACTTCTCTGACATTCCAGATCAATTAAAATGTTTTCGCTTTTTATGTCTCGATGAATAATCTGCTTGGAGTGAACTTCAACCAATGCATAGGCAACATCTCTAGCGATAGACAAAGCTATGTGAAGAGGAACATACTTCTCACCTTCTTTTGATAATTTTTCTAGGTAACTCTGATTAGCACCAAAATAGAAAGAACAAAAAGCCCAAAAAGCCCAACATAAAAATGTCAAAACGATAGCAAGCAAAAGAAAAAAAAAAAAACATAAAAAGCATGGAAGAAGAAAATTACCTTCAGACAACCACCCTTCACATTTTCCATGACAATCATTGACTGCAACAACCTGCTTTCACTGCCTACCCACTTGGTAGAAAGTTGATGTCCATAAATTTGAACAATGCATCTATTTTTTCTCAAAGCACCAAGCATTCGGACTTCACCTAGGAAGGCGTACTCAAAATTTCTAATTTCTTCATCAGATGATTCAGGCGCTTGTAAGTTCCTGACCTGCAAAAAGCATCCACTGCACCATTGATCATCACCAAGCAAAGAATACAAGATATGAACAAACTATTCAACAAGCTGATACAGTAAATATATTTGTTTTAAGAAATTATAAAAGAAAATGAACAGTTATTCTAAAAAAGAAAGTACATCCCCAATTCTAAGAACAGGTGCTTCCAGAAAAAGCAATCCATGTTGGCTAGATCCTAACAAAGGAAACATGTATGATAGCATATCCTCAGATCCAAATCCTAAGGTGCAAAAAATTCAAAGTAAAACTATAAACTTGGAAAGTAACTGTACCTTTACAGCAGCATCAAGATTTCCAAACTTGCAGTGAACTATAGAACGGGGTGGTGCTTTCTCCACTCCAGGATATAATGAAGGTGAGGGGAAAGAGCAACCTAATATTGAGGAATCTTCAGTTGTTAAGGGCACATGTACCCGACTAAGAGGGACATACCTGAAAAAGGTATGAGAAATGAGAACGAAGATTCAGAAGTTTGTTCCTGTATAGGCATTGAATACAGCCCAAAGAAAATTAATTTAACACCTTGAAATAAAAACCGTAAACAGAACACGTTAATAAGGTTAAAGGAAAACACCTTATTTTACAGCCCAAAGACTTATAATTTCTCTAATTTGTCATGGGTAATTGATGTCTTCTTGAAATAATAAATAGAAAAGAATTTAATAGTCAAAAAAGGTCTTCAGTATCCCCAGTATTCCAAAGTAATCAAAGTAACAATTTAAAAAGATATAAATAAGAATGTCGTAAGCCTTTGTTTACCATAACTTACTTCACGTAAGTATCAAAGACCTACCCAACCAATTTGAGCTTGCTCTTGCATGGATGCAAACATTAAAGATACTGAATATTTTATGATCAAAGACATGATTTTGAGTAAAATCAATGCCACAAGAAAATCAACATGCGCACCTCTCCCAAAAAAACCTCACCTTCAACAATGAGGTTTGCACACACAAATACAGCAATCCAAAGTGCCAAAAACAAATTAGCTCACCTGCAAAAGTACTCTGGGTCAGTCTCCTCTCGTATGTCAGTTGGATGGCATGCATCAACAACCATCCGAACCCACGAATCAGCCTTCTTGACAAGAATAGCATTCCAAGCATGTGGCAAGAAATCTAAATAGCCCCTCACAAGTTCACATGGAATTGGAGGATCCGCTCGATCACATAAATACTACAAATTTGATATTTTAATCAAGCATCAGTTACAAGAGTTTCAAAAAAAAACTTATCATTTTAATGGCATCAGAAAACACAAGAAAATCACCTTCATTAAGACAGCTCTGTGCCTGCAAACACCAAACTGCAAGGTACCTATTGGTACAACAGTAGAATTCCTTCTTTCTTTTATCAATCGAAGAGAATTTTCACATAGCTCAGTGAAAGTGAGATCTCCTGGAATACCATACATCTGTTTACATGTTTCCAAATTATCATAAACATTTCCAGCAGAACATGTGCAGATGAATGGCTTCTCCTTTTTTAATCCAACTATAGCTTTCCGAGTTCTCAGGACCAAATTGCTCTTGTCACTTCCTCCAAAGCAATCAGACACAAAGAGTGCAAGAATAGATGCCCTCTGCAAATTGTCTAACGATTCATCATGTTCCACAGCTAAATTTGACCTGATCAAGCTCGAAAGTAGTATCTGTGCAGTCAAAGCAATTGCATCCAGCTTCTCATCCTTCTCTCTAAATTAACAAAACATATATATGCACACAAATTACAATTTAGTCGAATAAATTTATATATATATATATATAACATTGCCAGCTATAAAAAAAAAAACAAAATATATATAAATCACCAGCTCTAATGAAAATGAACCATACCTATCAAGAAGAATAACTTCCCTTGAATCTAGGCACAAGCTACATTCATAATCATGCAAGGACATGAAAGGACGATCACGCCCTGCATCATAGAAGCCATCTGGAAGATGGTCATTTATGCTGCAGAATGACTCAGTGCTGTACTTGCAGGATAGATTTAGGTCATCAACTGGCCTTCGAATTTGCTTGGTTTGGGATTATGAAGATCCTTGTCAGAATGCCTTTTTGATTTTGAAATGCATGAAGATGCTTCTGAAGAACTTTCAGATGGCAAACTGATTTCTTTAACTGAACAGAATGGATCTGTAACACTTTCAAAATCATAGTCTTTATTCAAGATTGAAGAATCAGAGGTAATGCGTGAAGAGTCATCTTCGAAGCTTTTCTCATTCAAGCAATTTTTTTCACAGCCAACCAAGCTCTGTGAAACAACAGAACTGCTGCATACTGTGGGATCACATCCATCATCCTTGAGAACTATACTGTCTAGCATATCTTGCTTCAAAAACTTTGATTTTGCAGAAGTATCTGATTGCTTATCATCATCAAGATGAGACTCCCTGCTTTCAACATCAGATAATTCAGACGTGTTACTTTCTTCTACCATTTTAACAGCCATGTCATCATAGTGATCTTCTCCCCTCCATTTCCTGCTGTAATTTAAACGTTCTTGGCGAGCTCTTTGTTGTATGTAGTCACGGCGTTTCCAACCCTTTTTCATCCTTTGGGTAACACAACATCTACTGCTTAGCATGGTCTCTGAGTATAACGATGAAGAGGTACCATGACAACCTGAATCAGTTAAAGAATTGGTGTAAATAATGATCATAGGGTACAGTCTACACTGAATCATAAAAAATAGATATAGCACGGAAATCCTTGCAGTGCTACCATTACAAGAACGGCTTCCGTGAACTCGGTGAAGAGCTGCTCCATGTCCATGATCTACCTCAATGGCAATGTGATTTTTAACGAACTCCTCCCCATTTCCTTCAAAATTGCAGCATATCCACGAAGGGATTGGACAACGACTGAGGAGCTTATTGTACTTAACAAAACAGGTACATAAAAATGTCAGATAAAAACACAAGGAAAATCCACATGTATCAGATGATGAATAAAATAATGTGTCAACAAGATTGGCAGGAGTCAATAGAACAAAGTTAGGAGATGGGAAATCATATTTTCTGATATAGCTATTAAGTTGAAGCATGGAACAAGTTTGAAAAGACTAGCAGAAAATTGTCAATAAATAGACGGCACATTTGAATAAGGCATCCTACAAAAAGAAGATCTAGGCAACAAGTCGGTATACATATATCAGTTCAACAATGCTACGCATGACCACATAAGAGAATGAGGAAAATAACTAACTAGAACTAAAAGATAAAACATGACAGAAATATAATAGATCTAGACAACTAGTAACAAAGCATAATTTCTCAACACAATCATGCTACTCCAACCAAAAAGCAAATAAGCAAACTATCGCTTCAACATAACATGCGCACATGAAAAAATAAGTTCACCAGTAGAAAAAAATTTGTTAGAAAATAAACCAAATAATAATGTCATTAAAACATTGAACTGTCCAAAAACAATCGAGATATTTAGAGAGAAATAGCAGATATACGTCAAAAAATTCCAAGAAGATTATTTTTGTAAATTTAATGACAACTATTGGTAAAGAATAAAACCTGAAGATTCAAAAACTGAAGAGCATGCATTGAAGCGAGGTTAAGCGAAGTCAATGAAGTGAGCCTGTTATTTGACAAATCTAAATTTTCCAAACTCTGCAATGAAGAGATCCCGGAAGGAAGATCGACCAACTTATTGTTAGCAACTTTTAGTAACTTAAGGGCATGCAGCTCAGCAATCCCATTAGGTAAACTTTTTAATTTATTGAAAGAAAGGTCCAGTTCCTCGAGCTTCTTCAGGTAGCCAATTTCAGGAGGAAGATATCTGCAAATGGAAAGACAAAAAAAATTTTTAAAGTTTCTCTTATAAAGTTTGAAGCAATACTATAATCAGAGAGGAAAAATTTTGAAGAAATGTCAAAGGATGGTGGCTATCCCTTAATCTTATGTACAGCAGTAAATACAATTTCCTCCATGTATTTCATAGTTGTTTTTGCAAATTATGTATGAAGTCCAAGAACCTTTAAAGTCAAGTTTTTAGTCAGTAACAAAATAAATATTTTAAGCACATAATCATCTATTAGACTATTAAGGCTAACTATATGTGTGAAATCTATATTTAGTGACTTTAATCTTTTGCACAAAAAAGGGTGGTCATTATAAGGATTACCAAGTATAGCTACAATCCTTCCTGATGTGTTACAACAATTATCCAAAGTTTTACATAAAGTTGGCCAGGCCTCACTTAAATTATTGCTAATCTTACACTTGGGTGTGTTTGATTGACTATAGCTCGTTGTCTAGATTTTTAAATCCTTAATTGAAGTGAAATGTTGTGGTTTTTCAGAAGTATTTCACTATAGCGAAGCATTTGGAAATCCCAATGACTTCTAAGTAAGGTTCGAAATCTTGATCTTGACTCACATCGAGTGTAAGCCAAACTCCATATTTCATACATTGGACAGTGGCTAGATTAAATATGATTCTCTTTTTTTAGTTTATAATCATCAACACTTTCCATATTTTTCATTATGAATTTGTCATCTTCTCATCAATACTTTCCATATTTTTTCATAACGAAATTGTCATCTTCTACACAATTAAGTAGATTTCAAAAATCTCAAATTTTCTTTTAAACTGTAATGTATCTTCGCACAATTTTTTTGAATTAAAAAGAGCAGGACTTCCACACAAGCGCGTGCACACACACTTCGTAATATTTCTCCTTTCATAAATGCCCCCCAAAAATTAAAAATCTAACATATATATATCCCTCTAATAACCAACAAAAAATAATTGGATTAAATCATTAACTTAATTTATTATAATGGCACTCAATTAAATGCCTAACTTTAAGTATTTGGGTTAGGTGTACAAATACCCATATAAACGTACAACTTAAAATATAAAATTTCTTTTATAACAATTTTTAAAAAATTGTGAAAAGTTGGAGGTAAGTTCACCACCTCGAGTAAGGTGACTACATAGTCTACATGCATAAACTTACACCCAACCATGCACAAAATTTCCAAATCCTTTCAAACAAACATAAAATCTCTAAATTCAGACTTACAAATTTCTCCAACAAAACACAATTAAAATAATATGAACTTTTCAAATCCATGTAATTCCAATTACATGTAATTTCCTATTCAAATTATCTCCAATTACCTCCAACCAAAAACCACCTTTTAGTAAAGTGCTCAATGTTCAGAAATTTGACATGTGCAACCAGATTCAACATGAAGTTCTCCAGTCTAGGTGTCGATTATATTACAAAAATTCAATACTTTATTGCAATACACAAGGGCCACAATTACATGCTTGATTTTCTCCAACAACAACAAATTATTTAGCACTGTGAATATGAAAATGGAGATAGTTACTATCTATACTACAGAACTTCTGCTCGAAAAGTCCTATGCAAACTTAGTCATTGAATACATTACAAATTGCAAATGTAGCTAACAGTTCATATTTCAATTTTCTTATAATTACCGAGGGCAACAATATCAGCTAATAATAAAATTGTTCTCTCTTCAAAACGGTAAGATTTTAGCCTTCACGAGGCTGAAACTACCATCCTAAATTCTTATGGCAAGAAGAATCACCATAGCAAAACAAATCAACACTACCTGATCTATCAGTACCTACATTGGCTTTTACTATCATGAAATGCTCAAGCAAAGATCTCTGAAATTATGTCCATCATTTTTTCAGAAGCAATTGGCAGCCGGATGAAAATAAAGAAAGGCAAGCTGAAATAGTTCAAGCAAGGGAGGCTAAGACATATACCTAATGGAGAAATGACAAACTGAGAGCTTTGTGAGGCACTTAAGACTGGAAATCTCACTTATAATCGAGAAAGCCGAAGGCCTTGGCGGGGTCCTAAAAAGCTCAAGTTCCTTCAAGGCCTTCATCTTCTTCAATGAAACCATTGAAATCCCCAGGCTGAGATAACTTCAACTGCAGCCTCTCAAGCTCAGCTAACTCCCCAACCTCCGGCGGCAACGCCTCCACCTCATTTGCAAAGAATTTCAACGTCTTCAGTTTCTCGAACCGCCAGAGCGCCCTGGGTATCAGATGAAAGGTATTGTGAAACACATACAAGCCTTCAACCAAGCCATTCGGCGGCGTTGGTCTCTCGAAGAGGGAAACCTCCCAATTCTTCGAGGATACATCGATCACAGCCTCATCCCTGGATTTTTCACCGCCGCCGCCGGATTCCTCTTCGGCGTTTCCTCGCTGCTCCTCTGGGGCGATTTCCAGCGGCTCGGAGACTTTCATGGATCGATCGACACCCAAGAATCATGCAAAGCGTTGAGCGGACGAATCTCAGGTTGACAAATTTGATTCTTGAGCGTGAGGAATCGAGAATTTCTAGGGTTTTGGAGGGCTTAGGGTTAGGGTTTCAGGAGCGAGGGCGAAGGGGGCCAAGTGCTCCCCAATCGGAAAAAGGAAACAAAGAACGAGGCCTAGAAAAGGAAATTGCCCTCGAGTTTTTCACTTATTTACTAAAAACCCCCTCCTTTAAAGCATTGTTTCATGTAAACCCCTGTTGAAATTTCTTATTTCAAACTAGACCTTATATATAAGGATTTCTTGCTCATATACCCAATAAAATAAATTTTAAATTTTATTTATTTATTTATTTACTGTAGCTACAATCACTATATACATCAGTACAAGGTGCATTCTCACTCAACGATATGGATTTGTGTAGCAAATCTACATCCACAATTTGAGACTGTTATCACCATTGTGTTTAATAAGACTTGAAATCACAATTTTTATAATATCTTACACTCATTTTTTTACAGTAAAACTAATACCGTTGAGCTATGAAACCCTTTCGATAAAATATATTTAATTAAGTATTTTACCTTTGAAAATGCGATAAATGCAAATGTCCTTTGGCGTCAGGATTTAATTAAATTTGGAAAAGTTTTTCATATAACATCCCTTGCAAATAATTCTATTTTCAAATAGTCCTCATACCCACTAATATTGACCAACCTAACATAAAATTGTTAAAATATTAGTCCATATGTTTTATTATCATTTATCACAAGTGTAAAATATATTTAAATTTTTAAACTACTTGTGAAAAATTATATTAGGGTGCTTTTAGTGCTTTTAGTATTTATTAATTTTATATTAAAATACTCAAGTCATTTGAGGATGAATGGGGTGTGTATAATAAAAGGCAAAATTTTGGGGATTTTAGGATATTATTTTTTTTTTCAGAAGTTTATAATAAATAAAGTAATAAATCAGTGATAAAGTTAGTAATAAAAATAATTGGGAAATTTCCATTTATAAGCTTCCTAGTAATTGTTTGTAAATAGAAAGCTTTTGAGAGAACTTTAATTGATTAATTTTAAAAACTTTGAGGGACTTATACGCAAAAGAACTATTGTAATTATGTTCAAAAGTAGGGGCAAATGTGGAATTCTGTTAAAGGTCGGTGCCTTGATTATAATAATAACTTTGACCAAAGGACTGCAAACTCATGAGCTTGGTCCCTTCAAAGGCTGTTCTTTTTTTTTGTTTTTTTCCTTTTCTAAAGCTCTTTTTTCTTTAAAATGTTTTTTTTTCTTGTCAAAAAAAATAAAAAAAGTAAACATTTTTTTAAAATTTTCTGTTTTTACAAAAAAATAATAATTATTTTTAAAAATAAAACAGAAAATATTATGTGTCTGTTTGATTCTGTTTTTGTTTTGTATATTGTTAGAACAACTTTATAAAACTTATTTTTGAATAACTTTTGAAATTAAAAAAACTAAAAAAATTTGTTTGATTGAAAGTACTTTTAAAACAAAATTTGTTCAGTTGTTTTATGTAATTAATATTGTTATATATGTTTTATAATAATTTAATATTTATATGACGTAAATGAATTATTATAATAAACAAAACATGTTTAGTTATTTTATGTAATTAATATTGTTGTAAGTGTTTTACAGTAATTTAATAATTATATGACTTAAATGATTAATATAATAATATATTTTAAAAAATAAAATAAAATAAATATAAATAAAACTTTATAGGGCACTATAGTACAGATATTTAATTCTCAATAATATGTTGAAGCATCAGTTCAATATTCAAAATTATTATAATGTAACCACAAATATACTCATGATGCATTGCTGCTTACGTTGCCTTGAAGGCTTGTATGGAGGTATTAGTTTTAGAATTAAAAATTGAGTTTTAGCACACCAAAATAACGTTTGATTGTTATTTTAAGAAGAAATGTTTATAATTAAAAACTCTATGTAACTTATTGTTTGTTGATCTCTGCCTTGTATTCTTCGATATGATATAAGGAAGTAAAAAATTTCAGTGCTATGATCTTAAAAAAAATGAAATCACAGATGGTGTTAGAATTGTTTTCACCTTTAATTGTTTATATTTTCAAAAAAAAATTTGAAATTTAAATTTTAAAATTGATTCTTAATCATTGTTTTTAAAAACAAAAATTTTAGATGAAAAAACAAAAATATTGAAACCATCTAAGGTGTAGTTTGTTTCACCATATTTAGAACTTAAAATCATTGAAAATCCTTTGTTATTTAGGTGGATTTTAAAAAATTAAGGGAGTTTGAACTACAATAGTTTATGGATTTGATGAATTTTGAACTACCTCAAATTTGGGGTGTAGTTCAAAGTGCAGGATTTTAATATATTGACAATATCTCACGTGATTGTCACGTGAGGTTTAGATGTTGGTTATTTGATCTTTATTCTAGCTACACACTAAATATATACAGTGCCAAATATTTTGATCTTGCTAAGAGCTTAAATATATTAAAAAGTATAATTTTAAATTTAAATCCTTTACAAGGAGTATACAAACAATTATTTCCATTTTAAATTAAAAAAATATATAATTTTTGACCATGAATTAGATAGTTTATCATTTTTAATTATCTAATTATTTTGTCTTTAAAATGAATATATGTTATGGCTTATTCCAAAGAAAGATTTAATTAGTTTAACACATTTTTATCATAAAACTACACAATATATACTTATAAATAATTTTTAGGGTGAAAATGAATTAGAGGGATAAGTATAACATATTTAACATAATTATTAGACAAACAAAATACATTTAATGAAAGATGCTCATTTCTCTATGGTTTGATATTTTTAAAAATTATTTTAACAGGAAAATATGCATTTTGCGGTGGTTTTTGAGTCATTTCAAGAGAGTTTAAACCGACGCTAAAGTAATTATGCGGCGGTTTTAAAATCATCGTGAATTTTGGCATCGGTACTCATTTTATGGCGGTTTTCATTAATGGCCGGAACAACCGCAGCTAAATGCATATTGCATTTAGTGGCGGTTTTAGCGGCGGTTATAACTGCCGCTAATCACATAGGCATCCCCCTCTTGGATTACATTTGTCGACAGTTATAACCGCCACTAAGTTCAACTTTCTTGGCGGTTTTAAACAGCCACAAATTGCATTAGTTGCATTCCCCGATGGTTTTAGCGCCAGTTCTTAATGGCCACGAAATGCAACATTATTGTTTTAAGTTTTATTTGCCGGCGGTTTTGGCGATAGTTTAAACTGCCGCGAAATGCACATCTTACAGCCTATATTGCCTTTCCCGGCAATTCAAAACCGCCGCTAATGCCAACCATGTTTTTTTTATTATTTTTATTATTTTTTGATTAATATGCAATTTGTTTACAACATATACCTGCCAAAGTTTTATTAAGTTACATTACACACCATTCAATTACTAAACAAAAAAATAAAAATATGTTTCATATATAAAATTTATCAAACCATTAGCACAAAAGATTCACCATTACATCAATTGAACAATTACATCAATGGGATTAGTTTTTTGTTTACATTACCAGTTGCACTTAACAATAATAGTGTTGCATTCATGACCGTTGCACTTGTTATTACCTGCATAAACAATAAATCTCTCATTAATTGATTAGAGCAAAGAATGATTTGGATAAATCCATATATACAAGGAATATACCTTGTGACACCATGGTAGATAGAAGTACCTCTAGGAAACCCACTGCTTTTTTTTTTGCAATTATAATTACACTGACTAGTATTAACATATACTCTTATTGTGATGCTTAACTATGCCTATGAAACATATATACATATGTATGTATATATACCTTCAACGAGATGCAACATATTTCTGTCTGGTCATATGTTTCATTTATAATTACACTAACTAGTATTAACATATACTCTTATTGTGATGCTTAACTATGCCTATGAAAAAAATATACATATATATGTATATATACCTTGAAAGAGATGCAACATATTTCTGTCTGGTCATATGTTTCATTTCCTCTAACTCTTCATAGTTAGATATCTGAAAATATACAACATTAATTATATATATATATATATATATATATGAAAGGAATTAAAGAAGTTATTGTTAAAAGGGTAGAGAGTTTAAGTTACAGGAAAGCTGGTTGTTGTAGTTGTTCCCAAGTACTTAAGAGAAGCCAAGTCATAAGCTATTGCTGCCTTATCTTCTTTATCATAACCTCCTCTGTGTGTGTATATAAATAGAACAAATCAAGCTTAATAAACATAAAGAACAATATGTAAAAGAGAATAGAATTAATCATTTGCTTACCAAGATACATTGCATTCAATGAAGTAGTTCATCCCAATTTGATTCAAATGAACAAGTTCATAAATAAAAAGAACACAAGCAAAACCTTAATTAGTTATTTTGACAATGAACTAATTATAACAAGTATTAAATGTATAAATCTAGCTAATAAATCACACCTTTTGTACCCTTCTGACTTTGGCCTTCTCTTCTGCAACTATGTATTACAAACAAGTATATATTTAATCAACAATATGTGTGTGTGTGTGTGTGTGTGTTAGAAACAAGTATATAGATATTTAATAAAGTTGCATCATCAACAATATAAATAACATATATATGTAAAGAACTTCATATACCTAATCATCAATAAGTCAAGAGCATGACAATTTCCACTTCATTTGCCTTATATCAAGAGTTATATATAAACAACAATCACATACATAACATTACTAAAAGATAAAAAGATCCATCAAATACAAGTTCTAGTTAAGCAAAATAGAGGTTTAGATCTCATATAAGCACTACAGTTCAACATAGAAATGGAAACAATAGAAAATTAGTAATTGTCCATCAAATAGAAGATAACAATAGCCAAAAACATAATGTCATAATAAGATAAGCAACTAACATAAACAAAACAGTAAATGAAGATAATGTTGTCATTTCATGTTGCCGCATCCTCAACGAATCTCCTAAAATGAGCTTGCCATCCTTAGCATACTCTGTGACAATAAAAAAGAAGCAAACTTATTAGATTGATCCAAAAGAACATACTCAATCAAACAAATAACATATGAAGCATACATTTCATTTTTTTCAAGTAGAAAAAGTATTAAAAAAAAGAAATTATACAACTTTCACTATGTGGTCATCCTGCATTGTTTGAATTAAGTTTGTCGTTTGCTGAATGGCTAGATTGTGACGAACGCCTCCCAATAACTGGGGACCCTGCATTTTCCTATTGTAAAATGAAACCAATATCAAATATTAACAAATAAAAACAAAACTCCGAAGCACAAACATAAACAATAGATTGATAACAATCATATGAAACTATAACCTTAAAATGAAAATTTATCAAAAACCTGATTATGTATACAATTTTGTTTTTGATTTGCCAATTGTTGGGTAAGTTTTGCTATATGTTGTTCATTGACTTCAATTCATTGTAGTAATTGATGGACAGGTTGCCTAAGAGCATCAACTTCAGCTTGTGTACCCCTTGGCGAATAGCACCTACTGCTCGAACTACTCGATGACCCATACACCTGAGTTGGGACTACTCCAAGTGCCAAGCCACGAACATACCCTGGGTGTTCTTTACCAAAAACACCAATATGTGCCTCATTTTTAGAAGAAGACTGAGATCGAACAACTAGATCTTCCTACAAAAATAAAGTCAAAGGAATGATTTTATTAAAGCGCTTATTATTATACAAACATTGAACATATGACATAAATCTATATTCAACTCACATGATTTTGCCTTGCCTCATCATTCACAAAAGACCCATCTGATGTGGTATGACCAACTTGAAATAATTCAGCTCTTGTGACAGGCCGACCAAGTTGAGATTCCTACAAAATTATATCAATTTAATATGTGCATAATAGTATTTAAATGATAGTCATAATTAAGATTTGCATGATATGAAACTAATAACCATTTCATTTTCCAATCGAGCAAATGATTTTGAACCCAACATGTGAGGAATTGTTAGGTGGCTACGGTTGGTAGTATTTTGAGCTGCTTTTGCCTGCATATTACACGGGAAACATTTAAATGGAGACAATAGTTAATAAACAATAATGCTTTAAAGAAATACATTACAATAGAAAATATATGCATATTACCTTTGTGTCAGGTCGAGCCCTATAATCCACAAAAGCAATCCATTGCTCCAAGGGAACTTCAGGAGGTATTCTCCCAATGTTGGTTTTGCGGGGAGCATCGGGGTCACATTTCAAAGATTTGTACAAGTTACACCTATGGTCCCTCCATTTTTTGGCCAAACTCTTGAGAATGTAATCTTTATGCCCATCATCATTAACCTCCAACTTTGTCTACATATAAACAAATACATTAGTACAAATATCATATAATATCATAACAAAACAGTATAATTTATAAAATTTTAGGTACAAATACAATTTAAGAATAGGACCTTTATGATGTTATCCCACACATGATCTTTGTAATAGGCTGGAACAGTTTGCCACTTATCATAGCCAATAGGGAAGTTGGTACAATTAGTTGCAATGTGCACTAAAAATTGAGCAAGTAACCCGACTGACATATCAATCGGCTGGTTTCGACAATTCCAATCCACAATAACTTTCTCACCCGGAGGAAGAGTGAATATATCAATAGCTCGCATTTGTTGTCCCTTCACTCCTCCATTGCCGTCTACCACATATATATATATATATATATAAATATATACCATGATAAAACATATATAAGTAATTATAATTTATAATATATAATACAGGAAATCGAAATTGAGAATAATTTATTTGAATGTAATAAATAATTTATATTTATTAATTACCTCTAATCTGCACGTCCCATGTTCTTGTGGTTCTTTTAAGGCCTCGAACAACCTAAGGCCCAGTGGTCTCGACATGCTCTGTATGCGAAGGAGCCTCTTGGGATTCTTGAGCATTATTTGGTGGTATGGGTGCATGTGTACTCAAATTTATAGAATGACTGGTGACATCAGTCTGATTTGCCGAACAAGTAGAAGCAGTGTGTCTTTTGGTCATTGGCATAACTGCACATATAACTTGTAAGCGATGAGTTGGCTCGAGAAGTAATATAAAGGCAATAAAATCTTAATAGACATACCAATAAAAGAAGGCATTACCAAATAATGCCAAGTAATTATTCAACTATCATTCTCAACTTCAAAATTTTCAGCAATTGTTGACAAAATGTTATCATTCGGATCATCAACATCATCTCGCCTCAATTGTAGATGTGTATCTCCATCAGGAAATAAATTATCCAAATTTTGCGATGGATAAGCTTTGATATTAGCACAGTTTTCTTCATCACTCTCACCCATATCATACAAGTCTCTAGGCTTTAGATGTATTGGTATACACCATCCATCTTCCTTTTCATCATCAATAAAAAATGTCATTTGTGCCTCAGAAGCTTTAATATATGGCTCATCATCTTCATGCTCCCCGGTATGTATAGGTCTTGTAAGAATGATGGAAGTAAATCCCAATTTATCAATTTTCATGCTTCTAGGGTGAGTTGTGTTAGCTCATTCAAATTTTGAACAAGGTCACTGAAAATATTCCTTTATAGCTAATCTCAATGATGTCAAGTAATTTTCCATAATATGGCACACCTACATATCGCATATTAACATCACTATTGCTTGAATAGCTCCTTGTTCCGAATATACCGAAAACTCCATTGTTCTGTGTTTTTAATCCTTTCTCATGTTCTAGAGTATGAAACTTGTACCCATTAACATTATATGTTGTGTATCGCCTTGCTTGGTTAATGGGTCCTTGTGCAAGTGCTATGAGCAAAGTTTTATCAGAATCTTCGAGCCCATCACGATCTCGATTGATCTATAACAAACTAAAATTACTCAAACACGCCATATCGAAATAAAAATCTATTAATTCAATGTAAAAGCTACGTGACTTGATTTATAAACCAATTATTAAACTCTTTGTGAACCATCTTGTCTACTTCAATAGGATTCTTACTTCTTGTCCTTAATTGTCTTCTTGCAACATTCCTGAATTTCCTGTGATATTTGACGTGGCAATTTAATAATCAAGTTAATTTTAGTAGTACATAAACAACGCTAATAATACTCATCGAACATATGAGTCAAACTCACTGACGCTTTTACTAGTATATGTCGATGGGCCTGCAATCTCTGAATAGATGTCAAAGTAAACCATGTAAAACCACCAATTGGTTTCCCAACACATGGAAAAAATTCCGCAATTTTAGCATTTGGATGTTGAGAAATGTCGCGTTCATCATCAACACGTCTTGGTCGATTCCATATTGTCTCAATATTATCTAGATATCTTGAACAAAATGTAACAACTTCTTGTGCAATATATCCCTCCGCAATAGATCCCTCTGGTCATGCTTTGTTATGCATGTATGATTTTAATAGTCCCAAGTACCTATGAAAATAAATTGTTATTTGTTATATGACATAAATATGTGCAATGTTGTTATCAAATACCACTAATGTCAAGAACCATTAGTTACCTTTCTATTGGATACATCCAATAATAATGGACTGGACCTTCAAGTTTGGCTTTATCAACCAAATGAACAATCAAGTGTATCATCAATGTGTAAAATGACAGTGGGAAAAGCATTTCCATGTGGCATAATGTTAGCACAATTTTGTTTTGTAGTTTATCCAACTCTGGAACACTCAACACTTTCCCACAAATCTGTCTAAAGAATGAGCATAACTCAACTAATATTTTTGATGCATTATCATCAAGCCCTACACGCATGGCTAGTGGTAGAAATTGATGTAACAATATATGATTGTCATGACTTTTCAATGCCCCAACTATTTTAAGGTTATCAACATCAATGCATCAAGAAATATTAGCTGTATAGCTATCTGCCACACAAATATTCTTCAAGGTGTTTAAGAACCATTTCTTTCCTTGCTTACTCATTGTGTAGATTGCCGGTGCAAACTTTCCATTCTCATCTAGCCACAGGTCTACCTTGCAACCAATATCTTTCATATCTTTACGAGTATTAAGATGATCTTTTGAGTGAGAACTGTCATTCAGCAATGTGAAAAGTATATTATCTCATGCATTCTTCTCTATATGCATCACATCTAAATTGTGACGCAATAATTTATGTTCCCAATTAGGAAGCTCAAAAAATATGCTTTTCTTCTTCTTCTGTTCTGACCCATCCGTAGAAGTACTCGCACACAGTGTCTTCATTTTCCACCAAGTTGGCTATCCACATGTCGACCAAATGTAACATCAATATCTTTAACTTGCTGAAGAATTTCAACACCTGATAGTAATTATGGAGGAGGGTACAACTCTTGCTTGCCATTAAATCGAATTATGTTCATTCTAAATTTATGACCACCATCAAAAACGTCGATGACCCATGAAGCACCATTTTCATCTATGAGGTAAACGACAAGGTTCAAAGGCATAGTTGCAATGTACACAAGCACGCCCAATGTAAATATTCCATCCATATAGATTTCCTAGCCATGGATGTCAGAAATTGTCCACATCAAAGCAACATGCATTTTGAACATTTCATGTTTAAAAGAATCATATATGTCAGCGCCATCATACCACAACTCTTTCAACTCTCTTATTGAAGGTTGTAAATAAACATTTATATCATTCCCTGGCATACGTTTACCAAGAATTAATGTTGAAATGATAACAGATGTTTGTTTCATGCATATCCATGGTGGCACATTATATGGAGTGAGAATAATGGGTCAAATATTGTAACTTTGACTCATATGACCATAAGGATTGAAGCTGTCTGTAGCTAATGCAAGCCGCACATTCCGAAGGTTTGCTGCAAACCAGTCATTTATCAAAATCAAATTTTTCCCATGCTTCAGAATATCTTGGATGTCTCATCATCCCATCATTACTAGTATCCAGGCTGTGCCATATCATATACTTAGCCATTCTTGAAGATAAAAACAACCGTTGTAATCGATGTTTCAATGGAAAGTATCTAACCACCGTTGTAACCGTTGTATACACATAGATTCAATTGCATGGAAAACAAATGAATTAAAACTTCTTGAAGAAAGATATGAAAGGTTGCATGTGAAAACAAAACCCTTATCAAAGGAATAACCAGGCTAGACATGCAGCCATAAATAAATCAGGAACATCTCTCACAAGGAACTTCTATCCTGAACCCACTATAAAAATATTATGTACAACCCTAGCAAACCAGAAAAAGAAAGCATTGGCACTTTAATAAGTTTTTTTTAGCTTTATCGTAATTCAAAATGTATAACGTTTGAGCAAAAATTGAAAATGATCACTATTTATAATAGATCAAACACAAGCTCTGTAGATGGAAGAAGAAAGTTTAGTGTGAAAGTAGCAAACCTGCTGCAAAAAAGGGCATCTACATTAAATAAGGTGTAACATTAACATACTCATGGGAATAACAAGGTGTAGCACTGGCCCAGCAAAGAGGCAGTAATACATCATTTGCTCAATCATAAAATGAATCTAAATAGTTTTAATTGAAAGAGAAGTAAATTACTCTTATCTAACTTCATAACATAATAATTAAAAACTGAAGCAACTAATTAACAACTGAAACAGTGTCATTGAAAACAAATTCAAAGAACAAAGCGATTATATATATACACAAAGGAGAAGAAAGGTTTACATAGAAAGAAGAGAGAGCATGTTGTGGGATCGAAAATATGCACCCTGGCGTCGTGTCAGTTAAGAAACACCAAGCGATATGTCGAATCACAAATGTTATTTTTATTTTGTTTATTTTTATTTTTGTGGGCTCTTCCTTTCCTAATAGAGGCAAGCCTCTATTATTAATTACCCTAGACTGAAATCTTAGGAACCTCCGATTAAGGGCTCAAGTACAAGTAGAGGCGAGAAAATTTGCAAATTATAAATGTTATTATTTAATGTATATGTATATATATATATATATATTACATCCTTTATATGTGAACAAATAATTTATATATATATATATATATATCATCGCTACGTCAGTGCTTTTGTCACTGCGTTACATAGCTTCATTGTCTGTTTTTGAGATTCATATCTTGTTGATACCTCAAAAATAAATTTAGCTACGCTTCAAGAAATCATCATTTGTTCGGGTCTTACTACTTCATATCATCCTTCGTTTGGTTTGGTATTTTTTTAGGTTGCCATTTCTTCAACCAGATTTTTTTATATATAAAGGTTCCATTTGCCATGTATTTTTGATATTGAGTATACCATCTCTGCCAAGAAGCCAAGTAGCCGCCACATCAACAAGTTACTCTGGATATAATGTACGTCACTCTGGAATATGAATTAGAGCTCTTTTATGAGCATTGTACTTTGTATTTTTTTGGATTTATGAATAAATGGGTCTTCATGAATTCTTTTGAATATAATTTTATCATATTTCCACTATCACTTTGATGACACATGTCATCTGATTATCTAATGTCATTAATATCAATCCACACATTTTTTTTTTTTAACACATTCCATGCATACGTCCCTCCTATAATCCCATGCATGATCATCATCATTATCACCATCTAGTTCATTTAACCATTTTTTTTTTAATAGCCATACATGCCATGCATGGCTGGTGGTAGGTCCTCCTTTATATAATATTGGGTTGCATTTCTTTCTTCATACAAGGGCCTTTGGATTTATTTATTTATTTATTTAATGCACATGAGTATACATGATTCTCATTCACATATATATATATATATATATATGTCACGGGATCTGGGCTTGTTTATTTATGTATTTTATAAACTATTATTATTTTTACATGAAAGTTAAACCATGCATGTCAATCTTGATTTCAACAGCACCTTGAACTTAGCAATCAAGTCTGGAGCTATTGGCAAAACGGCGTTATATATGTTACTAGAGTAGTTGATTGATCTGGTGTTACTCTGTTTCTTGAAGACAAAGCAAAACCTTCGGTTACACCACTAGCTCTAGTTAAAGTCTCTTTAAGGCATGGATTTTGTGTCATTTATTTACTTTTTTATTTTTCTATGTTTTAAGATCTGGGCGGTAAATCAACATCAACTGAATCTCCATTTCTCCAAAGAACTTCAGCTACAACAGCCTCATTTTCAACCATTCCTTCGCCAACGATAAAGCCCATTGTCCGTATTTTATTCTTTATAACTCGTTCCCTCGATTCATGAAAGAGCTATTTAGCCTGTAACGTTCTACGCCTTCTTCCTATTCTAGGTTTATGAAGTAACTCTCATGGCGGTGAGCTATGGCTTTGTGATCATCCTCATCGGCGACCACAGTGGCGATGGAAAGGGACCTTACAAACCATGCCACCATTTTCATCAGCATCATTATAAACTTCATCAAATTTCTGTGTTGTTATTTGTGTCATCTTCAGTTATCTCTGCTTCAGTTGGCCATGTTTGCTCTCTAGCACCGGTGGCAACCTTCTCCCATGGTTCTTAGGAATGACAAGCTTCGGCTGGGGTTTTATGGAATTCTTTTGACCTGCCATTTGCTTCCCTCGCAGAGAGCCGGCGGCTCCAAAGTGTACACCATTGGCATGGCTGACGCTCACGAGAACTCCGGTAAACGACAGCGATCTTTATCCTTCTCTTCATTTCATTTGGGATTTAGTGTTATCATCAACCGGGCAACGACGAGCTTCAACTAAGCCTTATTTTTCGGCTTTGCCGTAATCTTAATCTCCATGACACTTGCCTTCGATTTTGGCTTCGGCTTTATCGGAGTAGAGTAACAACGGCGGCTTCAATATTTTCTCAAGGGGAGCGAGAAAATAACGGTGGCAAGCAAGCAGCCTCGGCAACAAGCAGCAGCGACGCCGGCGGGTAACGTTGGCAACAATGGTGACATCGACACCAACAACATCATCAATGATAGCGACTTCTTTTTTTTTTCTCCTTCTTCACAACCTCTTCCAGTACCTTCGTCTTCATGGGCTCCTCATCAAGGGAAGCAGCAATCAACGATGGCTAAGGCAAGCGGCAACAACAACATCGCAGCAAAGACAACAAGCATCAGTGGCGAGCAGCAACAACGTCAAATGACAATGGCGACACCAGCGACGGCATCCAGCAATGGCAGCGACAATCAAGCGATTTTTTTTATATATATATAGATATATATAGGTATAAGAGGAGAGAAAGACCTTCTTCTTTTCTTCTTCTTCTTCTTTCGTTCGTCTTCTTCAAATCTTCCTTCGATCTCCTCCGTCTTCTTCTTCTTTTCTCCGTTTCTTCGTCCTTCCCCTGGTTCCTTCTCCCCGTCTATTTAAAAGCATTCTTAACTAACCGCCCGGTCTCATATTGAAACAGAAATCAGAGAAACAGAGAATCCACACGGGCGTGTGGAAATTATCCACGCCCGTGTGGAAATTCCACAGGGACGTGTGACATAATACACGCCGTCGCGAGAGTCTGATCTGACCCCTATTTAAAAGCCGATTTCAGCCCCGATTTTTGGTATTCTTTTCTCCATCTTTTCCCCAACTTATGAGAGGGCTTCGGCTAGGGTTTTGAGGGGTATTGGCTAAGGTTTTGGATATGTTCTACGGCTCCGACATCGTGATTCCATTAGGAAGAAGGTTGGTAGGGGAGCTTCTATCGAGGCGTATCTTATACCGGACGAAGGAATCCTTGGACGACGAGTAGAGAACTTTCCACAAGACCATCGACACGACCATCGAGGGGGTTTCTTTATGCATTCATTGCTTTTACATTCGATTTCTTTGATTGTACTAAGCTCCATGGAGAGCTAAACCCCTAGTGGGTACTTGGATGATTGTGAACCCTAGGATGTATTTGTTTTATTGAACTTCTTTATTATGCTTTCAATAAATTGGTGTTTATTGTGAGTTCCAACCTTGAATGCTTGATTGTATGAACATTTCCCCTAGAGTGACACTAGGGTTGAGAGTTCTTGTTGGTAACCTTGTGAGTGAGTGACACACCACGAGCGTTAGACAAAGCTAGGTTGGAGAGGGTTGAGAGGGTGAGTCGAGAGGTACAGGAGCGTCCCCTTTCCCCTCCGACGTGATAGATTCTACCTCCGTTCCTCGAGTTCTTTGCGGCCATAATGGAGTGAATGATCTAAGTAATGAACCTCCCCTGGGGCCTAGTTGCGCGTGCAATGGAGTGAAGCTTTGAGAGGATCTTAGTATCTAGGGCTTAATTGTGGCTAGGGACCTTCCACTGGACCAAAGGGTTAGGTCTATATTTAGGGAAGAGATTTATCACTTGGAATCCCTAGAGCTCATTGCAACTCTATCGCGAGTCGCGAGGTGTTGAGATTGTTCGATTTCTCCTCCGGGACATGTATAGAGTTAGGCATAGTTGACCTTAGATTTGGGACTATGTATGTAAGGATTTCCACGATTCACCATTGCATTGATTAGGAAGCATAATAGAGAGTTCTTGCACTGAAGCGATTATCCTAGGTGAAGCATTATCCGAGTACCCTCATCTTTATCAATTGCCTTACCCTCTTCTTACTTTTTGCTCTTTCACTTGTTGATTTTTATTGTTGAGAATTGAATCAATTTCACACCTATCACAATTGATCTTCCACATAGCTAAGAATCAAATTAAGTATTTTCACTCCCTACTCCATGTGGATTCGACCCCGCTCACCCGGGATTATTACTTCGACAAGCCCGTGCACTTGCGGGATATAAGCAAGGGGTACTTGTCACGGTTGCATCGATCGTGATAACGGTTGTGTCCATCGTGTCGCGACCATGCTACACACGTTACACGACCACCAATTTTTTTTTTAAAATTATTAATTAATTAATTTTTTTTAAATTATATATATATATATATTTTTATTTTATGTGATAATAATTTTTTTATATTATATATATATATTATTTGTTTATTTATTTATTATTTATTTATTATTATATTTTATTTTATATATATATATATTATTATATTTTATTATATATATATCTTTATCTTTATCTAATTTATTATTATTATTTTTTTATTTTATTTTTTATATTTTTTTTATCTTATCTGATTTTTTTCTTTTTATATTATATGTATATATATATATTATTTTATTTTATTATTTATTTATCATTTTATATATATAATAAATTATTACTATTTTATTATACGTGTATACATATATATTATCTTTATCCTATTTTAATATTTTATTATTTGATTTACATATATATATATATATATTATATTTATCTGATTTAGTTTTGATTGATTTTTTTTTTAATTTAATTTAATCATCATTTATTTATTATTTATTTATTTTTATTTTTTTAATATAATTAAATCTTTTTTTTATCGGGTATAATTATTTTATTTTATTTTATTTTATTTATTATACTTATTATCATTATTATATATATATATATATATATTTGCATCAGTGATTTGTATTCATGGTCGATCTTGGGATTGAGATCGCCTTGAGATCTGTGCTCTTAGGCGATCTTCAAATTTAAACATTTAAAAATCGCTTGAGATCTATGCTCGGCCGATCTTGAGATTTTTGGATACTTTAGACGCCTTGAGATATATACTCGCTGGATCTAAGAGTTTGAATATTTAAGATCGCCTCGAGATCTGTGCTCTTGGCTGATCTTGACATTTGAGTATTTTTAGACGCCTCAAAATCGTCCCTCAGTACGGTCCCGAGATTTTGTGTATTTTTAGACCGTCTTGAGATCGGGTGCTCTCGACTAGTCACGAGATTTGTGTGTTTTGGATATTTTGGATCGCCTCGAGATCGGTGCTCTCGGCTGATCCTGAGATTTGTGCATTTTAGACCGTCTTGAGATCGGGTGCTCTCGAGTGAGTCCCTGAGATTTGTGTATTTTTGAGTATTTTGTTTAACTTG
>NC_052491.1:1989035-2031232 GCF_009730915.1 Dioscorea cayenensis subsp. rotundata | reverse complement strand
AAATGTGACCGCCCTTGTGCCCTCCAAACTATCATGCTTACTTGAATACAAGGAGGTTGGCACACATTCTTGCATCTTGAACCCGACTTATGTCTTCACATTTGAACCTTCTCAAGATTTCCTCCAAATAGTGCGTTCACGATCTACATTGGCTTCTTTCTTTACTATTCGGCTTCACAACCCTATATGCATGAAAGTAACATAAATGCACACATATTAGCGCTAAAATCCGAGTAAAAATAATGCTCCATCATAAGGAAAGAACACTTGCATTCTTATCAAACAAGCACTTATCAACCCCCACCCACACACACACACACACACTACACTTAAGCTTTTGCTTGTCCTCAACAAAAATTAAAAGCAGTATGAAATATAGGCGAAGGAAATATGGAAGTGGTTGGCCTTAGGTTCACCAAAACATGCAAAGAGAGCATTCTATAAGTAAGGGGAATTTCAATATTAAATACGAAAAATCAATGCTCTAGCTAAAAACTCGAATAAAAAAGGACAACAAAACCCAAAATCATGTAAGTGTGTGTAAAATCACTCAAAGTCAATCAAGTTATACTCCTCAGAAGTTGTAAGTATAAAGGGACTTGTTATCTACACAAAAGCAATAAAAAAATTAAAAAGATGGTAGTAGCTTTGCACATCCTCTAAGGTAGCCCTTTCCAAAGCGGCGCTAAGGTGGCTTTCACACTTCGGTGGTAACCCTTTCTACAGGGGTGGTAGCTTTCACTCATCCTATGAGATGAGCTCTTTCCTCTCATTAGGGCATAACTAGTATCCGAATTATGAGAGTAGCTTCATACTTCATAAGTGGTAGCTCTTTCACCCAACAAGCACAACTAAATAATAAAACTATTTTATTCTTTTTAGATATTACAAAAAGAAACAACTATAACTAGTCCCTTTAACATCAAACTTGAGGTTTCCAAAGAGTTTCTAAAAGAGTGAGTAGTGCAACAAGTGTCAATCGGGCAAAAAAATTCCTAGAAATTCAAGCAAGAACTAGAGCATGAGAACATTCAACGTTAAAAATTCTCCTAAACTCAAGAATATAATCATTGCAACTAAGGTGAACCTCCATTGGCTATGTGAGTATGTATGTCAATTGAAACTAATATAAAGGAGATGTGCATTATGAAACTCCCCCCACACTTAAGTTGTACATTGTCCCCAATGTACACATGCTAGCTCACTCATAATATATCAAACAAGAATATATGTGGGAGAAACTATCAAAACAATACTCCCCTGACTCCTAGTATTGCATTTGATCGAGCTAAATCCTTGGGGGTGTTGTTCCAACGGGTTGTGAAGCACACACGGCCAAGTGGCAAAGCACCTTAGATATGTCCATGACTAGTTCTCAGTTTCCAAACTGACAAGACCATCTGCACGCATACACGAGGGGGATAAAACAAAAATAACTCGAGTAAATAAAGGATAAAACAATGAATACAACTCGAGACATCAAAGCGAAAATAAACTCAGAAGGAAAGTCCTTTCTGAGTATACAAATCCAAAATGAAATGCAGAAGTAAAGAAATGAAAATGAAGTCAAGTGTCAATGTCGCTCTCTAGCTTTGTTTCTACTGCTGGATACTCAAAAGGTGCAGGAGGATCGGGAGGTGGTGATGCTTTGATGGAGCTAGGGGGAGTCTCACGGTCTCGGAATAAATAATGAGTGAGCGTGTCCTGCATGGTTTGCGTAGCTCGGACCTCAGCAACCTCTGTCTGTAATACCCCCACGCCACTCTCGAGCCTCTCAAAGCGATCATAGGCTCGAGATGGTGGCTATATGCATCTTGGGTGTGGCTCCTCCGCCACATGAGGTGCCTTGGTCTCCATCCATGTCGGCTGGGGCTCGAGGCACCATTTAATTGTTTCTAACTTTGTTCTAAGCATGCATAACCCCTCTTATTGTAGAAACAAAGTAACATTAACTAGTTTCATCGATTGAAATCCATTATTAGACGAAAAAGCAAGAAATAGAGGCTTACCAATGAGTTGAACCGAAAACTTTGATTCACACAATGAAAATCCCTCAAAATGGCGATCCAGGGTCGGAAAGAGTGTGAGTGTCCTCTCGGATGGATTAGGAGTGTGAAAAAATGAAGAGTAACACGAGACTTTAAAAGAAACTTGTGCCTCTTCACGTTACATTCATCCATGACGGGAAATGCAGTAATTACACTTGAGTGCGCCTCCATAGGTGAGATCCCAGGCGAGGGCGCATGCCTTTGTGTCTCTCGGGAAAACACACAATGTCTCTAAATACAACCCCTCGGGGCGTGCGGGAATTACCACACGTGCTCCCAGCCCATAGGGGCGAGGGCCTTGCACGACCACAGTGGACTCTACGTCCAATCGAGAAAATTCATTAAGTGTTCGCACGCCGTGTGTGAAATTCTACGTGGCGTGGATCATTCTTGGGTGGTTCACGAGGGCAAGCATGCGCCCACATGTTTTTCTCTGGATGAAGGAGAGCTCTGCTGGCGATCCACATGGGCGTGCAGGAAAATACCGCGCCAGTGGGTCTATCGCGAGATCGCTCACGAGGGCGAGTCCACGCCCTTGTGTGCTCTCAGAGAAAGTTTTTAAGTTTTACGTAGGAAGATGCAAGCCCGTGGAAATTGCCCACGGGCGTGCGGATATCACCGGGTAGCTCACGGGGCGGGTCACGCCCACGTGCGCTTCTGGGCGAGCTCGCAATGCAAATTCACGGGCGTGTGGAAATTCCACACGCCCGTGCATTTTCTCTGGATGCCTCAAAATCTCTGCAGGCTCTGCAGAAAATTCTTGAACATGTATACACACTCAGAGCCTGCCTTATTATGCATAATATACCAGCGAAAAACATGAGAAACTAGCTCGCACGACCAAAACTTCGCCAAATCAACATGAAAGCACATGATGACATCGAAAATCGACAAGAAAACACACAGCAATACATCAAACATATAGACACCAACACTCGACACTTTATTCATGTAAACCCTAGATTAGCAACTAAGAAACAATAAACACTTGGGTTGCCTCCCAAGAAGCGCTTGTTTAATGTCACTAAACTTGATGTACCTTGTCTTACCTCACGGGGGTTTATAGATGAAGGTTGCCCTCTTACCCATAGCTTGAAAGCATGATGAGCAAAGTCTCTTGAAGGTAGAGAGAGTTATCGGGCTTGGTATCGCTTAACAAGGGTTCATCCAACTTGTTCAGTTCACGCACATCCCTAACAGCTTTGGGACATTTCTTGTGGCATCTCCTCACCCTCTTCATTTTTCGAAGCACCTTCTTTATGATTCCCGGAGTAGATGGTACTTGTTCCTCCAGACCAAGCATCATTACTTCTTCATTGTCCATCTCTTGAGTCGAACAAACCCTAAATGCGGGTCCGGATTGAACATTTCCTGCATGTATTCATCAACAATTTCATTAGTAGTGTCAAGAAAGAAAAGAGTATCATCAAAGTTAAGAGAATGTCGCATTGATTTGGCAAGGCGGTATGTGAGCTTATCATCTCTAACCCTTAGTGTCAACTCCCACCATATATGTCTATCAATGCCTTGGAAGTGCACCGGAATGGCCTCCCATGTATTAAAGGAACATCCGCATCCTCATCGACGTCCAACACCACAAAATCTACATGAAATATATAGTTGTCAACTTTGACAAGCACATCTTCAATGATGCCCCTCAGATGTCTCATTATGCGGTGCGCGATTGCAATGTCATTCGATTGGGCCTATGCTCTCCCAAAGCCTAGCTTTTGAAAGAAGGAATATGGCATGACATTGATCGGCTGAGTGCGCCAATGTCATTTCTTTACCCAAGTTGCCAATGTTGAACAGAATGATGAAGCTTCCTCGGTCTTTCTTCTTGTTTGGTATATTCTGTTGTAAAACCGGCAAGCAAGAGGCATCTAAAATCCAGGCACTCTCCTCCAACTTCCGCTTATTGGTCGACAGGGTCCTTTAAAATTTTTGCATACTTAGGAATTTGAGGGCAATGCCTCTACAAAGGGAATATTGATGTGGAGTTTCTTGAACAAACTCGGGGAACTTATTGTATTGTTCATCCAGCTTGGTCATTCTTCAATATAGAGGGATAAAGGTTCTTAGCTTGTAAGGTGTGGCTGCCACCTCCTTCTCTTTGTTGGCAATCTCCTTGACCTCTATGACCTCGGGTGCATCTACATTGGGTTTCTCACTCGGAAGCCTACCCTTAACCTCACAACCACTTCTCAAAGTGATCACCTTCACATGCTCTGTAGGATTGGTCTTGGTATTACTCGGCAAGCTTCCTTGTCGTCTTTCTGATAGAGACTTCATAATTTGCCCCACTTGGTTCTCAAGATTGTGCAAAGAAGCGGTGTGGTTGCGAAGTGTAGCCTCGACTGATTAAAACCTTTTATCATATTGCACAAATCTAGTCAAGGCCTTCTCTAAATCGGTCATTTGGGTTTCAAACCCGGACACTCTGTTCTCCATGTTTGGGGCTTTTTGTTGTTGGAAACCCGTTGCTGCCGTAGCCTTTTGTAGTACTTGGTTGCTCCACGAAAAGTTGGGATGACTCTTCCAACCCTAATTGTAGGTGTTGCTATATGGATTATTTTGGTTCCTCATTTCATTACCCATAAAAAGTCGAGCTTTCTCCACGAAGATGCATCACCAATGAGTGATCGGGCAATTGGAGGAAGCATGTCCCTCCACCACACAGGTGCAAGTAGTCCCGACCATCACCCTATTAGAAGTTAGAAGGTCTAACTTTTTACTCAATGATTCCACTTGGGCGCCACCCTTTTTTTCCTTGTGCATTCCACTGATAATTGTTCATGGTCATGTCTTCCACTAACTGTCGGGCTTCTTCCAGGGTTTTACTCCCCATCGTACCTCCTGTGGTGGCGTCTAGTAGTTGCCTTGTACTCGGATTCAACCCATTACAGAAAGTCCGAATAATCATCAATTCAGGGAAATCGGGTGTTGTGGGTACCTCCACTAAAAGATCCTTATGGCGTTCTTATTCACGAAACAATGACTCCAACTCCATCAGCCTGCAAGCAGCGATATCTCATTGCGAAGCTTAGCCCAACTTCACGGAGGAAAGTATCTATCAAGAAGAGCTCGACTATCTCATTTCAAGCCATGATGGGCTTTGGCCAAGGGAATGAAGCCATTTCTTGGCTCTTTCCTTGAGAGAGAATGGGAAAGCCTTTAATCTAATGGCATCATCCGATACACCATTAATCTTCAACATATCAGAAACTTCCAAGAAATTTTCTATATTGTTGTTTGGATCCTCATCGTGCCAAACCATTGAGTCTTGCTCTTTGAATCATCTAGATGAATCTTTGGTTTCGACTCAAAGTTTGGAGTTATGTCTGAGAGTCGCACTAATGCTAGATTGTATCCCCGATCTTGGCGAGTCTGGCGTAATCGAGATAATGTTCCTGTTGTTTATACATTTCGAGCCATGTTGTCGGATCCTTCAACTTCCACTTGACTAAATTTGTGCAGTTCTTGCACAGGTTCTTTCCCTTTTCTTTAGAGTGTACATTCAAGTTCAGGATCTCCTTCAATTAATATCAAAGGATTCCCTCGGGTCATAACTTGAAGCTGCACCAAAACAAAGAAAAAGAAATCAGAACAATGACAGAAAAAGAAGATGTGAAATAGAATGAATGAATGATTAGCTAAGAAAACAAAGTTCAAAGTATCTCTATCGCCTACTCCCGACTACTGACGCCAAAAACACGACAACACCCTTGCGTATGTCCATGAAGTGCCGGGTTTGTCAAGTAATAAAATCCCTAGGTGAGTGGGTATCGTATCCACATAAAGTAGGGAATAAAGATACTTAAATTGTTTCTTAACCAAATGAAAGATGGATAATAATTTTGTTAACAAGATGTAATGTAAACAAGAATGAAAGAGACAAGAAAGAGAAGCACAAGCAAAGGGGAGGTAAGGCAATCAATATAAATGGGGTACTCAGATATTGTTCCGCCTAGGATGATCGTTTCAAGTACAGAACCAACTATTATGCTTCCTAACTAATGCATTAATGAGTCATGGAGATCCTAAGATACATGGTCCCAAATCTAAGGTCAACCATGACTAACTCTACACCAAGTCCAGGTGGAGAAATCTATCAATCTCAATACCTCGCACTATGTACAGTTGCAAGACGCTCTAGGGATTGCATGTGATAAACCCTATTCCTATATTTAGACCTAACCCTTTGGTCCAGGCGGAAGATCCCTAGTCACAATTAAGACCTAGGTGCTATAATCACTTTAACGCTTCACTCTGTTTTCTTTGTAACTAGGCCCCAGCGGAAGGTCATCCCTTAGCCCGTTCACTCTACTATGACTGCAAAGAACTCTTGGAACATAGAGGTAGAGTAAATTAAATCGAAGGGGAAAGGGGATTCTCCGCTACCTCTTGACTCACCCTCTCAAACTTCTCCAATTTAGCTTTGTCTGACCCTCATGGTGTGTCACCTATCCACAAAGGTTACCGATATGAACTCTTAACCCTACTGTCACTCTAAGGGAGGATTCAATCAATCAAGCAATCAAGATTGGAACTCAATTAAAGCATCAATTAATGAAAGCATAATTGATAAGTGCTTGTGCGAAATGAATGCAAAGCGTTCTTTCCTTATGTTGAACATTACTTTTCTCGGGTTTTTACACTAATATGTGTGTTTTTATGTTACTTTTACTCTGAGGTTAGGGTTGTGAAACCAATTATGAAGGAAAAGAAGCCAATGTGGATCACAATGCACCAATTTTGGAGGAAATCTTGCTAAAGTTCAAAGCGAAGATATGAGTCGGGTGCGAGATGCTAGAGTGTGTGCCAACCTCCCGTGTTGAGTTAGCACAACCATTTGGAGGGCACAAGAGGCGAGTCACCTCAAGCATTCCGACTTATGCACATAGAAAAGATCTCTATCAACTTATCCAGTCATTGAAAAGCAAAAGCGATCCACGGCATAAGCGTGTACTGTTTATGTTACCTCGATGAAAAGTGGATTCGAGTGTATGGCGGTCTTGTATTGAGTTCTGTAGCGATCGATGTAGCGATTCTTTCATTCGCTGTCGCGTAGAAAAGCGAGGTCGAGAGAATCCACAGGCGGCGTGAATCATTGTCACACTTATCACTATTAATCTTTCACATAGCTAAGAAGCGGATTAAGTGTTTTTATTCCCTACTCACGTGGATTCGATACCGCTCACCCGGGATTATTACTTCGACAAACCAGTGCACTTGCGGGATTTAAGCAAGGGGACCTTGTCAATAATAAAAGGTTTAGTGAGACAAATACATCCTAGGGTTCCTAATCCAAGTACCCACTAGGGGTTTAGCTCTCCATGGAGCTAGTTACAATCAACAATGAAATCAAATGTAAAAAGCAAGTAATCCATAGAAAATCCACTAAAGTAAATTTTTTTGGGTGAGTACCAAACTTTGCTCCATTTTAGGTTTGAGCACAAACTTTCAATTTGTATCAATTTGAGCACAAAGTTTTAATTTTATTTCTCAGCGGGGCATTTAGGAATTCGGTCTCAAATTAATGATGTGGCGGCGGAATGGTGACATGGACTCCCTAGCGCTTAGTCGGGTTCATTGCTGACTCAGCGACTTATACACTTGGGCTTCTATCCCCATGTGGCGACCACGTCAGCAAGGGCTTTTCTCCCTCTTTCCCTCTCCCCCTGATCGTTTCATCATCCTTTCCGATTTCTCCTTCCCTCCCGACTACTTTTCCCTTCCCCTACCATCGGTAGAGCCCTAATAGCCCTATTTTTCTTCTCTTCCTTTCCCCTCTTCCCTTATTTCTTCATCTCTTTATATCCCAGACCACTTTGGTGTACCCTATGACCATACCCTCTTCCCCCTTTTCTCCAACACCTTAGAATTCCATTACACAATAGGTGAAAGGATGAGATGGGTGACAGCTTGGTTTTGTTGATTATTCTTTGCCATGACAAGATGTCCATGTTGGAAATTTTAAATATGGCAAAACAATTTAATTTGGATGTAGAAGGATGCGGGTTGTGGTGGTTGGATCTAACGGTGACAATGTGGCCATGAAAGAGTTAGTGGCTGACTTTGGACACATTGTCGATGGCGAGGAATGTTGACTTACGTAGTGTAAACATTTATGTCAATGTCAAGCGAATGATAGAACCAAGCACTAAGACACGGTTGAGATTAATATACTTTCGAACATGCGGTTAAGATAAATAATTCAGTTTGTAGATGTTGGTGGGTTATCGAGACTCGGGGAGGAGATGAAGACAATCAAAGAGAATGATGGAGGAGGAGTAGAAGAAGAGTGTAGTGAGTTATCGATTCGGGACTTCAATTTCAATAGTAAAGAATATGATGTGGATGCGAGATAATGTGGATGCGCAGGTGGGTGAGAGCTAATGAAGAAACTTGTGAAAATGTGCGAAAATAGGAGGTGGTGACAGCATGGAGAACCTAAAGACATTGGTGCATCGGTACACAGAAGCTATTGATAGACCTGCACATGTCAATGAGGTTGAAAGTGAATATTGTGAATCTAAGGAACTCCAATCGGTTCATCAACGAGATGAAGATTTGGTTGGTCCTATGAAGCCTAGGTATGCAGGAGTTCGAGAGGAAGAAAGCAGGACATGAAGATCCACATTTCAAGATTGGGATGAAGTTTAGAAGCTTCAAGCAATTTAGAAAGGCTGTTAGAGAATATGGAATTAAGCACAGAGTGGTTATGAATTTCGAGCCAAAGCAATAACAAAAGGTGTAAAAGCAATTTGCAAAAGGGCTGCCCATTTTATCTATGGGCTTCTCCCATAGTAAATGATAAAGACACCATTGATTAAGTGCAGTTATCTCAAACACGAATGTGCTAGAGACCACAATATACGGCATGCCAATGCAAAATGGATTGCATTGAATTATCTAGAGCAATTCCGGGCTGATCCCACTTGGAGCATTGTGAGTATTTTCCAGGCAGTTAAGATGAACCAACAAGTTGATGTCAGTCCGTTGAAAGCTTGGAGGGCAAAGGCAATTGCTAGTAGGTACTTTGTATGGCATACTAAAGTATAGCTTACTATGCATGCTATTACGTATGCTTTTTATTTATTCACAGCTTGCTTGATGGTGATGAATATGAACAAATTAAAGGATTGTTCCATTATAGGCTGGAGTTGTTGTAGTACATCCAACATCGACTATGGTATTTAAATGTTGTGAAAGGAAATTTGAAGGAATGTATGTATGTCTGGCCCCATTAGGGGCACGTTTTCTAGCAGGTTGCAGGCAACTCATCTCGTTGGATGGTTGCTTCCTAAAAGGATTATTTGGAGGCCAGCTCCTAACTGCTGTTGGGATAGATGCAAATGATTGCATCTATCCCATAGACAGACTAGAGTTCAAAAGAGAACCGTGATAATTGGCGATGTTTCCTAACTATGCTTGCCAAGGTTTGCAAATCACTAGCTGACCATCATTGGGCCTTCATGACAGACAGGGAAAAGGTATAAGTTCTTTCATATGTGCCAATTAAGTTGAATTTTAATGTTTGTGTTGAAATCCTAACAATATTGTGTTTTTTTTTTGTTCTGTGTTTTACTTTGTTTGTGTGGGTGTTGTCTGTCCTTTAGGGCATAATACCCATAATAGAAGAGATGTTCCCTAATAGTGAACACAGGGTTTTTGTGTTCGACACATACCAATAAACTTCAAAAAATTAGAGGAAAAACCCTTAAAGATCAGTTATGGAATTATGCTAGGGCTTCATACGTACCTGCATTTAATAAGGAAATGGATGTTCTAAATACAATGTCCCCCCACGCATGTGAATACTTAAAGAGAATAGGTCATCACCATTGGACAAGGTCACATTTCAAGACACAATTCAAGTGTGACATGCTCTTGAATAACCTATGTGAGTATTTTGACGACATAATATTAGAAGCTAGAACCGGGGGATAATTACTATGAATGAGTTAATTAGAACAAGGCTTATGATCGAGGATACAAAAAACAAAGGGATTCCATGGCAAAATGTGACACAACTCATTGCCCTAAGATTGTAAAAATTAGAAGCGAGCAAAGACCTTAAGTTGGGCTTACAACACAACTTGGTAAGGGGGCCAGCAGTACCAAGTCTTGGGCCCTGATGGGCAATTAGTGGTGGACAATGAACAGATGACATGCACATGTAGGAAATGGCAGTTAACGGGAATTCCTTGTTGTCATGCAATTTCAGCAATCTACTATAATAAAGAAAGACCTGAGAATCATTTAGATGAATGTTATCATGTGTCAAAGTTTCTAGCAACATATAGGAATATTATAAAACCCACACAGGGCAAAGACTGTTGGCCACAAAGTGATGAAGAACCCATGATTCCACCTGATCCTGTGAACATGAAGAGGGGAAGGAAGACAAAGCGAGAAGGAGAAGGAGAAGAAATTTGGATTCAACAAGGGAAGAGTTTCTAGGGTTGAGTGCGAAAATTAAGTGCGAGTATCACGTGGTGTAATAGGCCACAATAAAAAGATTCCATGAGTCAAGGTAGAAAATTTTTGTTTGGTTATGTTAACATCTTTGCGAGATATATATGTATGCCATACTCTCTAGATGCTAATGATGGTTATGATTTATAGGGTGATCAACGACTGAAGAGCTACAGCAGTACAACGGAAGGCTATTGTATCAATCCAAGATAATGATGTGAGTTCGCGAATAACTATACCATCTTATCTTTTTCCTTTTCAACTATCTCGAATTAAATGGATTGTTTTTAAGCAGAGGTATAAACATTGATCCCAATGTCCTGCAAGAGCATTTTATCAAGTATGTGATGGTTCTTTTTTTTCCCTTCGACATGGTTGAATTTCAATTAGATAATTTACACTCCATGTCTACCATTGAAACCTATCTTAGGTTGACCTCATAGTAAGAGACCATTGCAATGAAGATCATGGAACACCTGCACACAACGAAACAGAGCCCGTATCACAGGTTTACTTAATGTTAATAAGCCTCTTTGACAACAATGTACTTGCTAATATATAAAATAATTGTACATCATTTCACTGTAGATCATCAAAACCTCAAAATATGCACCTCAAAATATGCACATCTCATCAAGTGCTAGTCAAGGAAAAGAGACAAGAGGGCTTAAGGGAAAAACAACAAATTTAGAAGAGCAACATGTACCAAAGGAAAAGGGCAAAAATACAATAGCCAGCAGTAATGACCAAAGAAAATTGAGAATCCCTGGGCTGAGGTCACGAATGAAGGAGAAGCCGTCAGAAGGCTTAGATAAAGGAAGAGATGCAGGAAAAAAAAGGAAAATGTGGATTCCTCCGGGAGCAGCATAAACAAGAAACTCAGAAAAAAATTTGTCTAGAAATCAAATTTTGTGATGCTTCAAACAATACTAAATATGTAGAAATGTGAATTCAGGAAATCCAATTTTGTGAAGTTTCAAAAATGCTAAATATGTAGATGTGAAATCTGAATATGTGAAGTTTGGAAATATGAACTTAGGAAATCCAATTTTGTGATGTTTCAAAAATGCCAAATATGTAGAATGTGAAATTTAAATATGTGAAGCCTGGAAATATGAACTCTGGAAATTCAATTTTGTGATGTTTCAAACAATGCTATATATATATATATATATTAAGATATGTATGAAATTTGTAACAGTTAATGATTCCATTAGTGACAACAGGTTGTCTTCCCCAATTGTTGTTTTTGGTTTTTTTAGATATGTATTGTTTGTGGATTGTGGATTTGGTGAATTACTAATGTGCAGTCAATTTAAAATTTTGTGTATTTTTTTTAACTTTTAACTGTAGGTGAAAGTTCTATGAAGGTTTCTAAAACCAAGCTTCCTTCAATGAAGAAGAGTTCGACGTTTTCTGATAATTATCTGAATGAACCAGGACCGAATGTGTATGATAGTGGCAAAAATAAGAAGCCGGGGATGAGTTCTTCGATGAATGTGAAATCGGTGAGTAAGGTCTCTAGTGAACTTGGAACAAAATCAAGTGAATGGCAGAAAGCAGAGCTGGATAAAATTCAGAAAAGGTAAACAGAGTATTTCTGCAAAAATATACTTCTTGTTCATGATCAGCTGATGAAATGTTTACGATGAAAAACATGTATGAGAAGATGAATGCAACGATCTTGGAATGGGAAAATGAAAGGAAGATTAAAGCCAAGCAGAAATTGGACCAAAAAGAGGTTGCTGAATAATTTTTTTTATTCTTCTAACTTGTCATAAAATCCATGCAAAAGAAACACTAATACGGCAAGATTGTTTTTTGGAGTTGCAGAGCACGTTGGAAGCGAGAAGAGCGAGAGCATTACAAGAGTATTGGAATGAGATGTCAAGAATTTATCAAATTGCCGGAGGAGCAAGAGGAGTTGCAGAAGAGAAGAGAAGGAATGATGAATTGAAGACAATTGAGAAGGTGAAGTCAATACAAACAACAGGAAGAACTCCACATTCATTTTTATGTTTCTGAACAATATACTTTTCTATCGATCACAACCATTAAAGCTTAGCACAATAAGAATGGCGGAATGCATGAATTCTGCATTTTAAAATCCATAACATGAGCTTGTAATTGATGATTGTTGCATGATGTATCATTTTAATACTCAATTTATAATACATACACATTACATTGAAAAGAATTTTCCAAATCTATCATCACATTGTATGTATAATTCAGAGAACGGTAAAAAAGCATTACAGATAAACATCGACCAACTCTTAACATGAATTAAGTAATTAATATGCATTACCTTCAGCTTGTAAAATATCAATGAATGCCTGATCCACAAAAGATATCACAAACACTGAAGATTTTCTTTTTATTGACAAATTAATTTCACATACAAAGGCGAAATCTTCAAAACTAGTTTTTCAAGATAATTGAAATTTCATTCCCAAGATATACACAAGAATAACCTTCTCACACAAACACATGTAAATGGGCATTACTATTTGGGTCCTCTGATCAAAGAGATCACAGTCTCGAAAGCATCTACTAATGCCTTCACCTTGCTCTTTCTTGACTTTATAAGCTTAGTAGCAGTTTCTTCAATCACATTGTTGAACAGGACTTGATCATCTTTCTGCTGAACATCTTGATGCCTTAAAACAACAACTTGAGCTCCAGTATTGGGATCATTATATACTACTCCGGCCAATCCTCTTCTCCTGCTACTCTTCCGACTAAAGCTTCTTCTCCACATCGCCCCAACACTGTTGTTTGAGTTCTCGACAACTCTTCCTCTGCTAAAAGGGGGAAGAGGGTATGACTGTTAGGGCACGCTGGTGGTCGGGATATAAAGAGATGAAGAAATAAGGGAAGAGGGGAAAGGAAGAGAAGAAAAACGATGGCTATTAGGGCTCGGCCGATGGTCGGGGAAGGGAAAAGTGGTCGGGAGGGAAGGAGAAATCGGAAAGGATGATGAAACGATCGGGGGGAGAGGGGAAGAGGGAGAAAAAGCCCTCTGCCGACGTGGCCGCCACGTGAGGGGATAGAAGCCCACGATGTATAAGTCGTCGAGCTGGGCAATGAGCCCGACAAAGCACCGGGAGTCCATGTCACCATTACAGCTCGCCACATCATTAATTTGTGACCGGAATTCCCCAAATGCCCCGCCGGAGAAATAAAATTAAAACTTTGTGCTCAAATTGATACAAATTGAAAGTTGGTGCTCAAACTGAAAACGGAGCAAAGTTTGGTACTCACCCAAAAAATTTACTCGATGAAAATATGATCCTGACAAGGGTAGGTTGTATGTGGATACATATGTATACACAGAAGTATTATATATATATATATATAGGTTGTAACAGTTGAAGTTTTTTTATACTTGGTTACAAATATATTGATAAAGTATTCATTTAATGCTATTGTATTTATTCTCTGCGTACTTAAATCTTATTTGCATTTTCTGAACTCATGATTGAATTAAAATAATTTGAATGGAATGACCCTATTTGTGGGTGTATGTGTTTATCTTAGAGCTTGTGCACATTGTAATGCTCCTATAGAGTTTAACCATAGATTGTGATAAATGTGTTCATTTGAAATTATGTTTGGTAGGGAGCATGGTTTATTTTTATCAGTATATCATTAAGTACAACCATGGAGGGACATTGCTGAGGGAAGGGAAAATGAGCTATACTAGGGGAAAAAGTGAGCAATTTCTTGTGGATCGACAAAATTTGTTATTGGGATTGGGATTTATTAGGAGATGTGAAGGAGTTAGGATATGATATTGAGAAGAGTGTGAGCATGTCCTATATAGATGGTGTAGGGGGCATTATTACCTGTATGCAATGATCAATCTATGTTGGATTTAGTTGAACAATTAACCAAAAATGGTGTTGTGGATGTTTATGTTGAACTTTTAGAGGATACACATGGCATGGACTTGCCAGAAATCCTTTTTCCAACTAGTGAATTTGATGTGATGAGGCATGGGCAGAATGTGAGTGATGGTGGAGAGATAAATGACTCTAGTAAAGAAATTGAAGAAGGGTTAGTAGATGTCCCATTGGTAGAGGGAAATTCAGATGAAGATGAGGAAACCACAGAAGTAAGGGATAAGGTTAGGAGATATGTTCAAATGGAAAAGGAATTAACAGAAGGGAATGATGGAGGTGATGCTGAAGATGGAAATGAGGGATGACCAAGTAATGCTGAAGAAGGTCCTAACATGACTACTTTAGGAGACAAACTTGTTGACACTGGGAAGGTTGTGGGTCATGAGAGTGATTACTTGGATCCATCAGACCTAGGTAGCTATGAAGATACAAGTGGGGGGTCATATGCAAATAATGCCAAGAGGCATAGGTCCAAAGATAACTATTTTGGCTCTAATTCCCAATTAGAAAACTTTTACTTAGATATGAGGTTTAAGGATCTAAAATCATTTAAACATGAGCTTGTCCAGTTTTCCATTAGGAAAGGGTTTGAATTTGAGTATGTGAAGAATGATGCGACAAGGGTTAGGGCAAAGTGTGCTTCTAAAGGATGCCAGTGGCTGGTTTTCTATTCATGGTGTAGTGGGAAAAAGGTGTATGTTGTGAAGACATATGTAGTAGAGCATTCATATCTTCCATGGACATCCAAGAATAGGAGGGTGACAGGAAAGGTTGTTGCAAACAAGTATTTTGATATCATAACTGGTATGCCTTTCATAAAACCTAGGAATTTGAAGACCATGGTGAGAAAAGACTTGGGTGTGTTCATCTCTAGTAAGGTTTGCAGAAATGCAAAGACAATTGTGCTAAGAAAATTGGAAAAGCAGTTCAAGGATGATTTCTTGGTGTTGAACAATTATGTTTTGGAATGAAACAAGCAAATCCTGGGAGTAGTGTATTTGTTGTATCCAAAAGGCATGAAGGTTTAGAGCATCCCATTTTTCAGAGGATGTACATTTGCTTGACACCCATCAGAGAAGGTTTTTGGCTGGTTGTAGGAATATCATAGGCTTGGATGGGTGTTTTTTAAAAGGCTTCATGAAGGGGCAACTGCTAGTGGCAGTAGGGAGGGATGGAAACAATCAGATGTATCCAGTAGCTTAGGCTATTTTTGAGAGAAAGACAACTGAGAGCTAGGATTGGTTCATTCAACATCTAAGCTTTGATCTACAACTTGGGGATGTCCTTGGGTGGTCACTCATCAGTGATATGTAGAAAGTATATAACCAACTTTGAATGAAAAATATATTTATTTAGGTTTGTATGTGCTAACTATTGACATAGAAAATCTATCTTGTTATTTTTCTATAGGGTCTCATTCATGCTATGAGGGATCTTTTGCCATTTATTAAATATCGAATGTGTGCTAGACACATTTATGAAAGATGGGGAAAAACATCTTGGATCCAAGCTGCAATTTTTGGAACAATGCTAGATCAACAAACAAGTTTGACATGCTCGAGGCGGTTAGATACAATGAAAGGCTTGAAAGAGGGGACCCGATCTTTGCGAGATGATTTATTGGAGAATTGGCCCATAGAGAGGGTGGAGCCGGGGCATTCTTCAATGATGTGGTCAAATGTGAAGTGATTGTTAATAATTTATGTGAGATTTTAATGGCCTTATACTTGAATCTAGGCACAAGCTAATTATTGCCATGCTGGAGGACATCAGACAATACTGCATGACAAGGATAGTTGTGAAAAAAGATAATGTTGCCAAATGGAAAAGTTCTTCTGGCCCTAGGATAATTGCAAAAATGGCAGGTGGAATTGGGTTGGGGGCAAAGCATGAAGTGTTCTGGGATAACTTACTCTTGCATGCTAGAGAGCCTTGGAAAATCATAGTTGTTCTTGCGGGAAATGGGACAAGACAAGAATTCCGTGCCAGCATGCCCTGGTAGCACTTGCATTCCAAGGCTTGCATCAACTAGATTACTGTTTTCGTCTGGTTTAAGAAGGACACATACCTCAAAAGCCTATCAATTCCCTATCGGTTCTTCGACTTTTTCGCCAACAAGTGAGGAAGGCCCAATGCTTCCACCAATGGTGAAAAAATGGCTGGAAGACCTGCTAAGAAAAGGAGAAGAGAACTAATGGAACCCAAGAATAATAGCAGAACCAACCTTTCAAGAGAAGGCAGGGTAATGGCATGCAACGTTTGCCATGCTAAAGGCACAACAAGTCTCGTTGTGCACAAAGAACAAATTCTATAAGTAAAATGTTGTCAATTTATTATCATTTATTCATTGCTATGTTAAATGTTTGTAAGTTAAATATGCCTTTTTATTCTCTATGTAGGCTGTCAATCCCCAGGCTGGTCCCCAGGATGACCCCCAAGATGAGACAACTCCTCCAAAAAATCAATGCTCTTCAAAAAGGAATAAAAGAACCAAAGCAAGTGCTACTGCTATTTGTTGTCGACTGCAAACCTTCAGAGTAAGGCCCTCTAACGGAATCTCATGATAATGCATAAAAAACCCTTTGATTTGATTGAATTAGGTAATTATGCAACCTACAAGGATTATAGTAGTTATCTCTATTGGTGTAGTCTCACAGTGGTCAGATAATTGCTGGGAGACAAGTTACTCATGTCCTCCATTTGTTACTGCCTCACAATTGATGGTGAACACCTTGATTTGATTAGGAATTTTTGTCACAACACTTACCATGTTCAGTTTAATAATGTTCCACACATTTATGACTAGGAACTAAGAAATAGGAGAATGATGAGACAAAACAATGTAGAATCACTACAAGTATGGAAATCCCCATTTCTACAACTATGGATTTACCAAAATTTCCAACCCAAGCTAGCACAATAGAGACTGAAGCTAAGCAAAGGCCTGGAGAGTGAATGCATTTTAAGGTCCTATTTAATTGTCTAGCACAGCAGAGACTAAAGCTGAGCAACATCTATGTAGCTTGTTTTGTTTAATTGTCTATGTTCTATTTTGTATGTACATATATATTTTCTTTTGTTTTCCTTGTGGTTCCTGTTTTGTATCCAACTACAGAAATGGTATTTTAGAAGTCCTACCATGCAAGAAATGGTCTTTTTTTTTTGTTAATTGCATGGTATGAATATAAAGGTTTGTAATTCTGGGTAGCCTATTAATGGAAAAAATATGTAATTATGGAATTCTTATGTTAATTAGAAGATTTTGTAGTTATGTTCCAATTTGAAACTGTCAGTTTTTGCAATTGGCAAGACCTTATGGTTGTCTGATTTAAATGATACAATTCTGTTGGGATTGTGGAATTGTGGAACCTGTTGTCATGGAATTTGTATTCGAATTGTTGTACTTGAGCAAATGTTTGGGTTTATCCTTTTTTAAAACATTTTGCATGAATCAAACACTCAAATCATTAGGAACCACCAACATTAATGATTCAGGATTAACAATAACTCTTACATCAAAGAATAAAAATCTTATCGCAAAACTAAACTGTAATATTTATTAATGTTTTAATAATAAAATACATCAACTAATCAATAAAAAATACACAATATGACATTGGCTTTTGTTCACTTTCGTAGCTTTACAAAACATCCCTTGAACTATTCAAAAATTCACTTGCTAGACCATTCATTTGGGCACATCACTTGAGAGGAGCGGTAAATGGCCACACAGGAGTCCTATCCAATTAGTCACGAAGGAGGAAAATGGCATCAGAGGAGAAAAGCACCGAGGAAAACAATGCTCCGACAACAATCACCGATGGTGAAGGGAGAGTGCAGGGTGGAAAAGATCTTTGAGGAGGAGGCTCGAGTAAGAAGGTAAGGTTTTTAAGGTTTTGATCTGGGATATCGGATCCAAACCAACTTGTTCTAATTTTTTAATATTTTTTGTGACTTTTATTAATTGTTTATTATTATTTAATTCATAGGGAATGCCACATCAGATTACACAAACGACATTCCTGACGACCGTCGCCTGTCGGACATGATTTGCCCATTTTATATAGTGCAAGGACTCAATGTGAGTGATTTTGAGTGCAAGGACCAAAAGAGAAGAGAGAGAAAATCACATGAACTATTTTAGTGATTATACCAAAGTAATCTGACAAAGAAGCTTTATTGGAGGATATGGTCATACATCACATTTAATGTGGCATTCCACATCCATTTAACTGATGGAATTAACACTAAGGACTAAAAGGTCTTTGGTTGGAAAAAGGAGGAATCTAAAGGAAAAATGGAAAAGTCAGAAGGACTAAATAGGACTCAATGTGATTTACCCATTTTATATAGTACAGGGACTCAATGTGAGTGGTTTTGAGTGTAGGGACCAAAAGGAAAAAGAAAGAAAAGTACATGGGCTATTTTAGTGATTATACATATTACTTTTGCTTTTTTCCTCCTTCTCATTCTTCTTCAACTTCTTATTTTTTTATCTTGCTTGGTTTGCTGATGCTTTAACATCTTGTTTTTCACCTTGTTACCAGGTCAAAATATAAACACGTAAGTTGTTCTTCTTAGTCTTCTTCTTCATCATCATCTTCTTCTTTTTCTTCTTCTTGTTCCTTTTCTTATCTTCTTCTTCTTCTTCTTCTTCTTCTTCTTCTTGTTCCTTTTCTTACATTCTTCTTCTTCTTCTTCTTCTTCTTCTTCTTCTTCTTCTTCATACCTTTGTGGCTGTGGAATCTTATAAGGTTCTTGTTAATTTTTATGCTCTTTTTGGCTGTGGAATCTAACAAGCATTTTGAAATTTCATGTAGGTGTCATAAATAATGGAAACGTTTTATGATGTTGCGCGATACAAAGTAGACAGATGTGTGCTTCAATTCACCATCTTAAGCTCTTGGGAGACAATGTTGGGTGAGATATGTGTACGTTGGGCCCTGGATGTTTCTCAAGTGAAAGTGAAGTTCGTGACGCCTAACTCATACAAAACGCTTTCTCAATTAAGTATAACACAGACTTTCAACTTATGTGCCATATATACCATACTTTCAACAAATTTGTCGTGGACATCACCATCAAGGAAGTGAGTGCATCTGCGGAAGGAAACTCAGGCTTGTTGATCCCATCGTAATACAACAATGACTGCTATTGCTGATTATTTTTGGTTTTGTATTCCTGTGTAATAGATAGCGTTCCCGCGTATTATAATGAATTTGTGTGTATCATTAGCTTCTCTTGTGTATTAGACCTATTACTTGTGTAGTATTATTGTTTTCTGTGTATTAAATATGCTTCATGTGTATTATTATGGCGACATGTGTAATAAATAACGTTCATGTTTATTTTGTGTGATTTCTATTTATTGCCACGCATGGAATCCTTCTCAAACAGCATAAACCCCAATGGTGTTAGTGTTCTCTCCTGACATCCACCCTCTAGGGCACTCAATATTGCGGGGTGTTCCGAAGCACATGATGGGTCGACATTAAAAGTAGGCCAAAGGTTTGAGAATGCAGACCACTTTAAAGATTCCTTGTGAAGCACAGCTATAAAACAAAATTTTAACTTTACATTTGTTAAAAATAATAAAATCTGGGTGACTATAAGGTGTGCTGCTCCAAAATTCCAATGGCCAGTGCATGCTTCGAAAGAGAGAAACCTAGACACGTTCCAGGTGAAAACAATGCAAGCAGCTCACATTTGCAGTGGAGACATCAGTACGACAACGCATCCCAAAGCAAGCAAGAAATGGGTTTCTGACCGTGTCATGTAAAAATTGAAAGAACTGGCATTGTATCGAGCTATTGACATACAGAAAGACATATTGAGGGACCATGATGTCCGTCTGCCGTACAAGCGTGCTTGGATGGGGAAAGAGGTTGCTGGGTCAGCTATTCATGGTAGTAAGTTTAGTAGCTATGATTTGCTTCTCTGGTATGCATATAAAGTGACCGAGACGAATCCCGATAGCGTTGTCACCATTGATAATTTCTTTCGGGTATGCAAATAAGGTTGCTAGATCGGCCATTCATCGGGGACATTTTCTTTTCCTTCGAGAAGCACCATGAGATTGTCACGGGTGGTATACCCGTACTCATTCTGTTCCCTCTAGATGACATAACTGTATAAACAATTTAAACAGAAATCCATTAGAATACACATAACAGAAATATGATACACATGAAATAAGATTAGTACACAGGACTCTTATATTTTACACATTAAAGTGTAAACTTACACAACAAATAGTTATCTATACACAAAACGTTAAACGTACACATGAAAGCATATTATTACACATATGTTTAATAATAATAGGATAATATTAAAAATTAGTAAGATACAAACAAAAAATTACCTGTCAACCCGTGTGTTCAGGGAGAGGGCGAGGATGTGTTACTCGAAATGGTTCAGCCTTCCAAAACCTAGATAATTCTTCTTCCGTGTCAAGAAGCATGTCTTGGCCTTCTACGTTCTCATGGTACACTGTCCTCTCTTTGGTTCCCGGTATGGGACCAGGGTTAGTTGCTCCATTGCCGGTTTATCCTTTCCCAAATTGGTGAGTGTATCAAGTAATATGTCAACAGCGCGCAAAGCAGCCTTTTCCGCTTCTGACATGTAAGAACCATGGTATTCTATTTCGATAGGATTTTTATCGGAGCTATCTCAGATGCAGCTTTCTTCGGTGGGGCTCTCCTCAACGGTGGTCTCTTTGGTGGTGTCTTCTTCACCGAGGTCCATTTTGGTGGAATTCTCTTCGACAAAAGTTTTGTCAGACTATGTTGATGTGTTTCTACACCAGCTGTGTGTTGCGTAACACGCCTGGGGGAGTCTCTTCGGCTGTTAACGGAGCATTTGAGGCCATTGGGGCCTCGGGAGAGGAGACAATAGAAGGAATTTCGTCATCAGGGCCCTTTGGCATAGAATCCTCATCTGCGGGGACCGAACTGTCATCGGCGGGGACCTCTATAGAGACCGAACTATCATCGGCGGGGACTTGTGCTTCATCTTCTGTCTCAGGTTGGTGACTTACTGTCGAGGTAACCTCAACATCCTCACAAGCAACGGCCTCATGATATGAAGGAATTTCATCATCGCCATTCATCTGCGCATCATGCTGGCCAGATCAGCCTTTCCAAGACTGTATTACTCGCTTAAACCTCGTACCGGAAGTAGGGGACCTACCTGATGGAAGACGACCAATATCTATTGGTGTCACATAGGTGGCCAAATCCAAAGGCGACGACGGTGAGTTACCCCTCTTTCGCTTTGCATCCTCTCTGTCATACTTGTCAATACAAGCTCAAAGGTCATGAAACTCAATTAAAACTTGCTGTAATAACCGCCGCATGTCATTATCACTAACTGGAACCTCGTCCGGCTTCTCAACCGACGCCTGGCGGCGGCCGATTTTGTCAGAAGTGGATTTTGTCAGCGTTGGGCAGGGAGTTATTTTTTTTAAGGCTTCCTCGGCCTGGTTGTTGGTTGTCGGGACCTCCTTTTTGAGTCGTCCATATCAGACGATCTATCAGAGGTTTATTTGTGGCTCAGATTGACATGACCAACTAAGACATTCTCTTTGTCGTTCGGTGGCACAAGCTCGAAGAATTGCAAAGAAAACACCTAAGAAATACAAAGTCGTCATCATATCATACACAATTAATATAAAATATACACATCAAATGTGAGACCGTATATAATAAGGTCTATTTTTACACAGAAAACTGTAATATTACACACAAAGCTAATATATTACACATGAACAAGATAGTGTACATAGGAAAAAGATATGTTACACATGAAATGATTATCATACACATGAAATAAATCATCACATCAAAGTAGAAAAATTTTACAAAGGAAGATGAATAACTTACTTGTTTTCCTTTGAGTGATTTCAATAGTGGGCCCATAGATGCCGCTTTTATGAACTTGACTCCCCTAACACATTATACGGGATGTCAGTCCCATTCGCAGTTTCTTCACATTGCCCGTTACCTCATAAAACCATATGATCATGGCAATAGAGTAGCCTTTCATGTAGCCTGTTGTACTGTACTTTCCTTTACACCGCAGTTGGACATGGGAGGCTGTTGTAGCGACATCGGTCATGAACCACCTGTGAGTAGCATGAGCCCATGCATAACAGCCGAGTGAGGAGAGATCATTAGCGTACCTTGCTGCGAATGTTGGGGCATTCAGAGAAGTATTGGAGAACAAAATCGTAGTCATGAAGTACAATACGAGGAGCTTCACAAAGGTCTTATCCTCACCGTCTTTACTGCATACAAGCCTAAATAAGTTTTCTTTAATTGCATTGCGGTGACAGTTATACATTTTATGCAGAAAAGTTTTCTCAAAATCGGATTAGGCCCTCTCATGCTTGAAGGAGACGGTATCTCCATCGCAATGGAGGCCTAGAATGAGTGCGACATCTTCTGCTCTGAATGAGAGCATGCTTTCCCAAATCTTAAAGCATGCTTTCCCAAGAACCCCTCTCTCTCTCTTGCAACACCGGTGCGACGTCCATCAAATGGGCAAAGGGTGTCCGACGGAGGATCTTCAGTGCCGCCTCTTTATTTGTTTTCTCAACTCCGAAATCATTTCAACAACAGGGCCAGAAAACACCGAGCGTTCACAAGTGTTTTTGCCATCTTCTGTTCTATGTAACAAAATGCACACACTGAGTCAATGACTGAAAGATGTACATAATATTATACACATCAAAGCACAAATTTTACACAACAACTGCACAAAGAGAGCGACAAACATTATGATCTACACACCACAGAATGTCGACATTTACACAGGAAGTAAACAATATTACATAGAAAATAAAGAATGGCAATCAAATAGCCATCCTTTAATGGCAGCCCGTTTATGTTTTCTCACCTTTGTGCTGAATTTTTTTCTTTAAGGAAGTCACCAATTTTCAGTTCACCGAAGCCCTTGCCGGGGATCTTCACGAAAAATTTTAAAACAAGGATGGAAATCTCCGGAGTACTCGAAGGTGAAGTTTTGAAAGAAAGACAACTTCCGGAAAAAGCGAAGTTCAACGGACTTTACCACATTAAGGAGGCTAAGGGACGTGCCGTCGGCGAAGATAGGGTTTCCAGCGCAAATCCCACCGATTCGCTCGCCAACCGTCGACACACTCGCCCACAAGCAATTCCCAAAGAATTTATAGGGGTATTTTGGTCTTTTCCACCGGTTGACAAGGCGAGATAAGACATGATTTCGGACGGTTGACTGCAGGGGTGTTTCGGTAACTTCCAATCCCATTTAACGTTTTCATTGACTCCGTTAGACGAAAATGGGCTGAAAAATAAATAAAACTAAAATGATAGACTTATAAGAAAATCTAATAATTGGAAAGATTTATCGGATTATGTAAACTAAATAGAAATTTTTGGATACTTTCATGTAATAATAATAATAATAATAATAATAATGGAATAAATTTGAAGAGATAAAAGACATGGAGCTTTTATGAATGGGATAGATGGTGGGTAAAATTTTTAGGGGGGTACCAAACTTTGGTTAATTATCAGTTTGGGGTCCAAAGTTTAATTTGAATCAAAAAGGGTACCCAACTTTGATTGTCTTTCACCGGTTGGTCACCCGGGCATCTCCGGTCTAAATTTTATGATGTGGCGCCCGGAGCAGCCTTGTCAGCAATCTGAATGTTTCTCATGTGTTTCCACATCAACAGGTCTGGTCGAGTCAGCCCCCCACTCACGTGATGGCATAAACCCTTGGCCATGCGTCGGGCAAGCCTCTCTTCAACGGTCGCATTGGCTGCAGCTTCTTTCCCACCAACCCACCGAGAAACGAAGGGAGAAGAGGGGTTTTCTGTGAAGAGAGGAGGGTTTCGGTGAAGAAAGGAGGATTTCTTAGGGTTTCTGCGCCGACGAGAGGATTTCGGCGAAATTGTTTTCTTCGAGCGATTTATCGAAGTCCGGTGTGTTAATTGGCAATTGACAAGTGTTTTGATCTCATCGAACTGTTCAATTGCTGATTTGAAGGTCTCATTGAAGGAATCATTCATCGCCTCCAAGAAATCCTGAATTTTCATCTGTTTTTCCAATATACACATTCTTAGGGTTTTTTTTTTGTACACTATATATTGAATTCTGTATTATGAATGAATACTGATTGGAATAAAATAAGATATTATGAATACTGATTGGAATAAAAACAGATATTATGAATTCTGTATTATGAATATTGTATTGGAATAAATTTTGGTATTATGAATTTTGTATTATTAATATTGTATTGGAATAAAATCTGGTATTATGGATTCTGTATTATGACATTGTGTCTTCTCATTCAATATCAACATTATATAATGAAAGTGATGTAAGATGAAGACTAATTCTGAAGAAGCTAGCCATCTTAGTACTACTCTTACCCAAAAAATACTTAATTTTAGAGTTCTGATTGTATCCAGTGCTTTAGTGCCATTAAATGAAATTTATAAATCATGATATGGTTTTATATCATGATATTTATGTTAAATTGAACTGATTGTACTCACTCAATTTTTTTCACATATTCTTTATCAATAAAAAAATATGAGTAACATCAAAATGGACACACCTTGATCAATATCATACAAAATCTCTGTACATTAAAAAAAAGAACAGAAAAGAATCAGTTATATATGTATCCCAGCAATTCCCATACTTCAAAAGTTTCAGATTAAATTGTGTACCACATATATATGCATCTCATTAATTTCTGCTGATTTTTGGTTTTAAAACATCAAAGTGAAGCATGATTTGTTGCCATTGCATCTTTGAGGATAAACTTTTGGAAAGTGAATTTCATCAATAATAATGCAGAGCATTTCTTGATCTTTGAACTTCCATAATTTCACATCAAATCAAGCTTAGTCCTTTCATGCTCTATGAGTGTGATCTGTAATCATAATCCATTCTCTTCTTTCTTTGCTTTATAATCTTTGAAGATGGTAAACAATGTCAAATAAGATTAAAATTAAAGTTAAAAAAATTTAACTTTAATTAACTTAGAAGCATGCTCGAATGAAACACAATAACTTAAAACTAAATTCATACTATAGAAGCATGTTGTTATACAGAGCCTTTCCTTTCCAGAGCATGCCGATGCAAACAAAAAAGGGATTTAAAGACATATTTCATATCAACTTTAGATGAAAAATAACATTTCAATTATTTTCATAGCAAAGGATTTTCAAGAAAAGTATGAAGAATCAGGGCTTTCGAAGAGAGCACTCACAATATTCTGGTGCATCTTCTCCCTCTTGTCGTCTTTCCCAGTTAACCGCCATTTTGCCTACACCTCCCTCAGTAGCTGTTGTACCCTGTCCTGATTTAGACCTCGGGCCTATTTAGATTTTTATGCTTGCATTAGGGGTAAAATGGTCATTTAGTAGTAGTGGCATTTTTGCATGTTTGCATAGTAGTTTTATGTGAAAAATCAGGGGCAATTCCGTCATTTGGATCCATTTCTATGATTTTTCTATTAAGAGGGCAATTAGGTCATTTCCTATTTAAAAAAAAAAAAAATGAAAATGAATGAATGAATGAGAAAAGCCTGGAGAGTTCTTTTCCTTCCTGCTTCCTTGCTTCCTTGCTTCTTGTTCTTCTTGTTCGGCCGAGCATAAACTTAGAAACAAAAATCTTTCCGGCGAGAATTTCCGGCGACCTTCAATACCAAACTTATTCCTCTCTCACTCCCGAATCCGGTAAGTCTTATATCCAATGTTTTTGTTTTGTATTTCACCCGTATTTCCTTGTTTTTAGAAATATATAAAAAATTCGATTTCTCCATGAATATGATGATTCATAGGCTTAAATTGAAGCCAATGATTTATAATGCATGTATGAGAATGTTGTAGAAGAAAATTTTTTTGATTTAGAGTTGTAAATTGGGAGAAAAACCATAGTATAAGGTTCGAGATCTGTAGCAATTTCGAAATTACTGTAGCACCGAAAATTTTGAGCCTTATCTGGTATTTCTTTGGTCCACATTGAAGCTCTTCTTACCCTGAACTCATTGGAACTAGTTTTACTCCATTACGAGATCGTTTGGATCCAAAAATGACGATGTTTTGCCCTAAAAACCCTAATGTTTTTGTATTAGACATGTATAATCGTATTTTTATACATTTTCTTGTGATTATCATTCTTATGTTCATTAGAAATTTGAATTCCACCTTGTATCTAGGTGGCGAAGCGTCCTCCAAGGGGAAGGAGCTCGCCCGATCGAGTGAAGTGCGTCTCGGGGACGAGGGACAGCTGGTTCGATGAGTGGTTAAATTTATAATTGCATAGATTTAATAAGAGTACTAAAGTATTTCTTCATGTGTTTTATCACATAAACTTGATGATAAATTGACTTCCTTTGATATATATATATATATATTTTTGAGTACAATTTACTTGAAATGGTTAAAAACTAGAATGCTTATACCTATTTATTTGAAAGAAACATGTTTACTTGCATTTCCGTATTTATATGCAAAATGAGATATGGTTTGATGTACATTTCCGTATTTAAACATTGTATGATGGATTATTTGAATTGGAAGTTGGAAAAGAATTATATTGTGGCATTTAGTTTTTGATGGTGACAGCGGACTTTAGTCCGACAACTGCGATGTGGGGTTCCACGGTCGGGGCCCGATGGGGAGGCGGGCGTGGTTAACCTGGTTTTACCACGAGTCAAGAGGTCGCGGAGCCATTGGCGGGGGGTTACGTTATGTGAGAAACCCGGGGGTCACCACACGGGGATCTCGTTGCCAACACCAAGGAAAGACACCCTTTTAAATTTTTAAAAAGTTTTAAAAAAACTCCTTGGTGGTCCCACAGCTAGTCGCTGACCCACGATTAGTGTAGGGAACTATTTTAAAAGCCCGACTGTATTTTTTTGGAGCTATATTCATTATGTTTTTAAAAATGTTATTTGCTTTTTACTATTGATGAATCTTGTGTTATTTGTTAATATGTTGAATACTTGGACCCGATTTTATATGCTATTATTATTTCTTTGAATTACCATTTGAAATACTTTATCACTTTCTGTTACATCTATCTTGACACCACTCAACTGGGTAACCTCTGTTACTCACCACTCCCCTTTTTATCTTTTTCGATTGCGACGTTGGAGCGAGTTGTCTTTGTCTGTGATAGAGGTTTATCTGTACTTCTTATTTAGGTTTGTTATAGTATGCATGTACCCTCTATGGATCCACTAGACTTGACCTTATATGTGGTTCTTGTATTTATATTTTTCGGGTTTTATCTTAAAAACCACTGGTTTTGTCTTGATTATTGTTGCTACTTGTGTTTAGGGTTCCTAGTACTAGGGAACCCTATTTGTGATATTTTATTATGTTGTCTTCTAGTTATATAATTGTGATAACAGGTTTATATTGAGCCTTACGGCGACCTGAGAGTGGGGCCGTTGTGGGACCCACTTCTTGTCGTCGTGGCGGTTGCCACGTGCCCGGTTAGGTTCGGGGCGTGACAATTTTAGTGGTATCAGAGCTAGAGGTTTACATTGATCTTAGTTTAAATTCTAAAATTGTTGATTTCCTTAAAGACTAGTGGATCCAATTACTGATTTGCATTGAGCATAAGTGCATATAGGAGTTAAGCTTAAAAATTTGTCTCTCTTTGTTCTTTTCAGTTAGAATGCCAGCACAACGTCCACGTACGCGTCGAGGAGCTAGTGTTCCTTCTGGGGAACCTACTCCTGCTCAACCTCCTTCTCCCCATAGGCAAGAGGTCAATTCGGGGACATGAGCTGCTTTGCTGGCGACTACATGCATGCTCACAGAGTTCGAGTCCTGTACCTCGGTCCGTAACCCGGGGAGTAGCACCACCACAGAAGCTCTCCAACGCTTTAAGGCATATTGGGATACTCGGGGTCGTCGGCCGACATATCGAGAATATCGTGATTTCCTTGGTTATTGGAGCTTGTTTGGGGGACGACCCCATCTTGAGCCGATGTCCATGCCACCACCACCACCCCCAATGCCTTGGGTTCGAGCAAGCACCGAGTGGAAGACAGTAAAATCAGTCAGAGCTTAATTTTGTCCAAGCTACTGAAGGAAGCAAGACAGTTGGGATGTAATGCTTTTGATGGTTCAGGTGATGCTATGGCTGCCAAGGAATGGTTAAAGAGGTTGCTTGCTACTTTTTGAAAGACATGGGCATAGAAGATGAGTTTGAAACTAAAGGTTGCGATCAGGGGCTTTTTGGAAAAGCGAGCAAGGATACGGTGGGGAAACTCTCAAGGGTCGTTCGAGAAATACCACGACTTGGTCGGATTTTCTACATGAGTTTGATGAAGAATATTACACTCGATTTCACCGTGACGGAGCGACAAGAGTGCATGAAATTGGTTCGAGGGAAATAAAGGCGTTAGCGAGAATATGAAGCGATTTGAAAAGAATTGGCAAATTTTGTACACGAAATTGTTGGTGGTGAAGAAGCTTTATGTTCCAAGTTTGAGGCGGGGACTGAATCTTAGTATCGAGAGAGAAGATGGCAGTTACTGGGAATCAAAGCTTCAAAGAAGTGGTTCAATTAGCATTGAGGGCTGAGAAATTGGTTCTTGAAGGTAAACGCCTTCGTGAAAATTTGGCCAAGAGAAGAAACTCAGATTTTTTTCAAAGGCCGTCCAAAGCGCTGACAAGAGTGAGGGTACTTCTTCGAGTTTTTCGGGATCCAGTTCGATCGGGACCTCCATCGAGGGCAGGCGGCAATCGGAAGGGTGCTACATCTGCGAGTGGCGGTTATGGAGGAAAATCAGCTGGAAATGTTCCCGGATGCGAAGCTGCAATAGATTCCATCCGAGTCCATGCCGTGAACCACGCGAGATGCTATCGGTGTGGGCGGTGGTCACCTTAAGTCGACATGTCCGAGTTAGGCCGTGCAACACCGGGGTTCGACACCTCCTCCTGCGGGGACGAGCAGTCGGTCTAAGGGTGTACCGCCTACTACTTCTACACTGTTGCCCCTACCGGGATCGATTCTTTGCTAGTAATAGTCCACAAGGTGGAACAGCACGACCTCAGACCCGTTCTCAGACCAGAGTTTTTGCCATGACCAATGAGGAAGCCGAGGACAGACCCAACGTGATTACAGTGCTTGTATCTATTTTTTTCGACATGATGCATATGTATTGATTGACTCAGGGTCAGAGAGATCTTTTGTTAGCACTGCATTTTCATGTCATGCCGATAGAATAGCCTCCCCATTAGACTGTGAACTTCTGATACAAACACCTCAGGTGAAGAGATTGTCAGGGAGGTTGTTTTTCAGGGATGTCCTATCAAAGTGAAGGGTGTAGATTTTGAGGCAGATTTGATTCCATTGGAGATGCGAGATTTTGATGCCATACTTGGTATGGACTGGTTAAATAGGCATAAGGCTTCCATTGACTGCTTCAAGAAGGAAGTAACTTTGCAAAGCTCTCATGGACTGAGTGTTGTGTTTGAGGGTGAAAGGAAGGTTCTTTCGAGGTGTGTAATATCTTACGTGGAAGCAAGGAAACTTGTAGCATAAGGGATGTGAGGTATACTTGGCTCACATAGTAGATACAAGAATTGTTGGACCAAAGCGTCATGGATGTTCCTATTGTCCAGGAGTTTGAGGATGTATTTCCTGAGGAATTGCCTGGATTGCCTCCAGACCGAGAGTTTGAGTTTGCTATTGATTTTGCTACAGGGTATTTCTCAATCTCCATTCCTCACGTATCGCATGGCACCAGCGAGAACTTAAGGAGCTGAAAATGCGATTCACGAGGATTTGGTGGATAAGGGGTTTGTACGCCTCGAGTGTGTCACCACAGGGTGCGCTGATTCTCTTTGTGAAGAAGAAGGATGGTTCTTTCAGATTGTGTATAGACTACCGGCAGTTGAACAAGGTGACTATTAAGAACAAGTATCCTTTACCCAGAATCGATGATTTATTTGATCAGTTGCGTGGGGCAAGAGTGTTTTCGAAGATTGATCTAAGATGCAGGTTATCATCGAGTTGAAGATCAAGGAAAGTGATGTCTAGAAGACGACATTTCGCACACGATCACGGGCATTATGAATTTCGGTCATGCCTTTCGGTCGACTAATGCCCCAGTGCTTTTATGGATCTAATGAGCAGAGTCTTGAGACCTTATCTCGACAAGTTTGTAATTGTCTTCATCGATGATATTTTTGATCTACTCGAGCAAATGAAGAAGAGCATGCGCAACATTTTGCGTCTGATATTGCGAGATCCTTGAGAAGAGAAGTTGTATGCTAAATTCTCAAAGTGTGAGTTTTGGTTGCATGAAGTGGTCTTCTTAGGGCATGTTGTATCTGGAGAAGGAATCTGTGTGGATCGAAAGAAAGTTGAAGCAATCATTGATTGGGAACAACCAAAGAATGTGTCTGAAGTTCGAAGTTTCCTAGGTTTGGCGGGTTATTATCGGCGTTTTGTGGAGGGGTTTTTCTCGATTCTGCACCTTTATCACGATTGACTAGAAAGGAGGTAAAGTTTGTTTGGGATGAGAAGTGTGAGAAAAGCTTCAAGGAATTGAAGAACCGTTTGACTTGACGCCCTGATGCACTCTACCTACTAGTGGTAAAGAGTTTGTAGTGTTCGGTGATGCTTCACGACGGGGTCTTGGGCGTGTATTAATGCAAGATGGGAAGGTAATAGCTTATGCTTCGCGACGAGTTGAAGAAGCATGAGTTGAATTACCCTACCCATGATTTGGAGTTAGCGGCGATGAGTTTTTGCCACGAAGATTTGGCGACATTATCTTTATGGAAGAAATGCTTGATTTATCTGAGATCATAAGAGTTTAAAGTATTTGTTTACTCAGAAGGAGCTAAATTTGAGGCAGCGAAGATGGCTAGAGTTGATCAAGGATTATGATTTGGTGATTGACTATCATCCAGGGAAGGCCAATGTGGTTGCAGATGCGCTAAGTAGGAAAACTTCCACTTCTTTAGCTTCTGCTACAACATCTTATCGGTCTCAACTTGCGACTCTTGAGACATGGATGTGAGACTTAAGATCGAGCCAAAGGGAGTTTTTGTTGGCAAATTTTGTGGTGAGACCATCATTCTTGGAGGCAGATTAGAAATCTCGGAGAGCAGGATGAAGAGTTAATGAAGGAAAATCAGAGGCTGGAAAAAGTGAACCTAGCGATTTTGGGCTTCGCGGTGATGGTGATACGGAATTTCGAGGGAAGAGTTTGTGTTCAAGGGATGCGAGAACTCGAAGTGCTATTCTAGAAGAAGCTCACTCCTCGACCCTATACTATACACCCGAGCGACACTAAGATGTATCGATGCGATCGGGGAAAAATTATTGGTGATGCGGAATGAAGCGTGAGATCGCGAGAATTTGTAGCAAGATGCTTTAGTTTGTCGACAAGTAAAAAGCGGAACATCAACGACCGGTAGGGACTATTACAACCTTTACCTATTCCGAGTGGAAATGGGAGCATATTACTATGGATTTCGTGGTTGGGTTACAGCATACTCTTCAAGGGCATGTGCTTTGTGTGGGTTATTGTGGACCGTTTGACAAAGTCAGCCCATTTTCTGGCCATTCATACCAAATACCCTTTGGAGAGGTTAGCGAAGCTATTTATAAGCGAAATCGTTAAACTCCACGGAGTACCTGTTTCAATTGTGTCTGATCGTGACCCGAGATTTACATCTCAGTTTTGGCCTAAGTTTCATCAGGCTCTTGGGACAACTTTGAGATTCAATACTGCATATCATCCCCAGACAGACGGTCAATCAGAGCGTACAATTCAGACACTTGAGGATATGCTGAGGGCTTGTGTTCTCGATTTCCAAGGAAGTTGGGACAAGCACTTACCTCTAGTGGAATTCGCTTACAATAATAGCTTCCATGCAAGTATTGGTATGGCTCCTTATGAAGCTTTGTATGGGCGTAAGTGTCGAACACCCCTCTGTTGGAATGAAGTTGGTGAAAAGAAAGTTGCGAGTGTGGAACTAATTGAGGGTAACCACGAGAAAAAAAGTGAAGGTAATTCAAGATAGGGTTAAAAAGTGGCCCAAGACCGGCGGAAGAGCTATCTTGATAACAGGGAGAAAGAGATTTAGAGTTCCAAGTTGGTGAGAGAGTTTTCCTGAAGATATCTCCTTGGAAGGGAGTAATTCGGTTCCGTAGCAGGGGAAAGTTAAATCCTCGCTATATTGGGCCATTCTTGATACTTGAAAAGAATTGGGCGATGGCTTATAGATTCTGATTGCCACGAGTTAGAGAAAGATCCATAATGTTTTTCCACGTTTCGTTGTTGAAGAAGTATGTACGGATCCAGTCGCATGCACTTGAAACACCTCGGTTGAACTTGAGAAGATTTGACTTTTTGAAGTGAGGCACTGTTCGTATCCTTGATCGGCTAGAAAAAAAGTACTTGGGGAAAGGTGGTGCCGGTTGTAAAAAGTTCTTTGGAGAAGTGATCAGTTGAGGAGTTGACTTGGGAACTCGAGCGGTTCATGAGAAGAAATATCCTCATTTATTCGATGAGTTTGGGTAGTTTGAAATTTTGAGGACAAAATTTTTTTAAGGAGGGTAGAGTGTTGTACCACATCACGATTTAGACCTCGAGGCCTATTTAGATTTTTTTATGCTTGCATTAGGGGTAAAATGGTCATTTTAGTAGTAGTGGCATTTTTGCATGTTTGCATAGTAGTTTTTATGTGAAAAAAATCGAGGGGCAATTCCGTCATTTTGGATCCATTTTCTATGATTTTTTTCTATTAAGAGGGCAATTAGGTCATTTCCTATTTAAAATGAAAATGAATGAATGAATGAGAAAAAAAGCACTGGAGAGTTCTTTTTCCTTCCTGCTTCCTTGCTTCCTTGCTTCTTGTTCTTCTTGTTCGGCCGAGCATAAACTTAGAAACAAAAATCTTTCCGGCGAGAATTTCTGGCGACCTTCAATACCAAACTTATTCCTCTCTCACTCCCGAATCCAGTAAGCCTTATATCCAATGTTTTTTTGTTTTGTATTTCACCCGTATTTCCTTGTTTTTTTAGAAATATAAAAAAATTTCGATTTCTCCATGAATATGATGATTCATGAGGCTTAAATTGAAGCCAATGATTTATAATGCATGTATGAGGAATGTTGTAGAAGAAAATTTTTTTGATTTAGAGTTGTAAATTGGGAGAAAAACCATAGTATAAGGTTCGAGATTCTTGTAGCAATTTCGAAATTCTGTAGCACGAAAAAATTTTTGAGCCTTATATGGTATTTCTTTGGTCCACATTGAAGCTCTTCTTATCCTGAACTCATTGGAACTAGTTTTACTCCATTCTGAGATCGTTTGGATCCAAAAATGACGATGTTTTGCCCTAAAAACCCTAATATTTTTGTATTAGACATGTATAATCGTATTTTTATACATTTTTCTTGTGATTATCATTCTTATGTTCATTAAAATTTGAATTCCACCTTGTATCTAGGGTGGCGAGCGTCCTCCAAGGGGAAGGAGCTCGCTCGATCGGTGAGTGCGTCTCGGGGCGAGGGCAGGCCCCGGATTCGATGAGTGGTTAAATTTATAATTGCATAGATTTAATAAGAGTACTAAAGTATTTCTTCATGTGTTTTATCACATAAACTTGATGATAAATTGACTTCCTTTGATATATATATATATATTTTTTGAGTACGAATTTACTTGAAATGGTTAAAACTAGAATGCTTATACCTATTTATTTGAAAGAAACATGTTTACTTGCATTTCCGTATTTATATGCAAATGAGATATGGTTTGATGTACATTTCCGTATTTAAACATTGTATGATGGATTATTTGAATTGGAAGTTGGAAAAGAATTATATTGTGGCATTTAGTTTTGATGGTGACAGTGGGACTTTTAGTCCGACAACTGCGATGTGGGGGTTCCACGGTCCGGGCCGATGGGAGGCGGGCGTGGTTAACCCTGGTTTACCACAGTCGAGAGGTCGCTGGGAGCCATTGACGGGGGGTTACGTTATGTGAGAAACCCGGGGGTCACCACACGGGGATCTCGATGTGCAACACCAAGGAAAGGCACCCTTTTTAAATTTTTAAAAAGTTTTTAAAAAACTCCTTGGTGGTCCCACGACTAGTCGTGAGCCCACGATTAGTGTGGGAGCTGTTTTAGACCCGACTGTATTTTTTTGGAGCTATGTTCATTATGTTTTTAAAAATGTTATTTGCTTTTACTATTGATGAATCTTGTGTTATTTGTTAATATGTTGAATACTTGGGCCGATTTTTATATGCTATTATTATTTCTTTGAATTACCATTTGAAATACTTTATCACTCTGTTACATCTATCTTTGACACCACTCACTTTGGGTAACCTCTGTTACTCACCACTCCCCTTTTTTTATCTTTTTCGATTTGCGACGTTGGACGAGTTGTCTTTGTCAGTGATGAGAGGTTTATCTGTACTTCTTATTTAGGTTTGTTATAGTATGCATGTACCCTCTATGGATCCACTAGACTTGACCTTATATGTGGTTCTTGTATTTATATTTTTCGGGTTGTATCTTAAAACCACGGTTTTGTCTTTATTATTGTTGCTACTTGTGTTTAGGGTTCCTAGTACTAGGGAACCCTATTTGTGATATTTTATTATGTTGTCTTCTAGTTATATAATTGTGATAACGAGGTTTATATTGAGCCTTACGGCGACACGAAAGTGGGGCCGTTGTGGGACCCACTTCTTGTCGTCGTGGCGGTTGCCACGTGCCCGGTTAGGTTCGGGGCGTGACAGTAGCACCCGATTTTTCACTCTCTACACTGAAGAAACCCTCTTTTCGGCACTATAACCCTCCAATAGACCCTTTTTCTCTACACTGAAACAATCTTCTGGCCACTTCAACCCTCTAAGAAAACAATTTCACCGAGAAAACCCTCTCCTCGGCGCGCTGAAATCCTCTCGTCGGCGCAAAAACCCTAAGAAATCCTCCTTTCTTCACCGGAAACCCTCCTCTCTTCACAGAAAAACCCCTCTTCTCCCTTCGTTTCTCGGTGGGTTGGTGGGAAAAGAAGCTGCAGCGATACGGCCATGTTGAAGAGAGGCTTGCCCGACGCGTGGCCAAGGGTTTATGCCATCACTTGAGTGGGGGGCTGACTCGACCAAACCCTGTCGATGTGGAAACACATGAGAAACATTCAGATTGCTGACGAGGCTGCTCCGGGCGCCACATCATAAAATTTAGATCGGAGATGCCCGGGTGACCAACCGGTGAAAGACAATCAAAGTTGGGTATCTTTTTTGATTCAAATTAAACTTTGGACCCCAAACTGATAATTGACCAAAGTTTGATATCCCCTAAAAATTTTACTCGATAGATGGTAGAAGCAAGAATGTTCATAGTCGTAGGGGCATCCCCTAAAACTCCTACTTGTACTTTCAAGACTTCATGTGGACCCAAACAACCTTTAACTTGGTCTTAAAGACATTGGGAAAAGTAGGCTCTATATATATGTTTATATATATTAATATATATAAATATATATAGGTCCCTCCAATAAAGGGCCCAAGATGGAAAGCATAGTACCAATGTCCTTATCCTATCAAAAGTAGAAAAGTGTTTTGTTGGTGAGAAAATGAAATAAATAAAATAAAAATAAGTTTTGAGATAAATATTAAGTTTGAAAAAGTGAAGACATTATATTAGATTTCTTTTTTAATAATTCAATTTGTGGAATAAAGTTTAATAATATTATGAACAAGGAAGAATTTGCCTTTTTTTCCTTTTGTTTTCTCGTAAAGACCAATTACACGGAGTTTTTATTAGCAACCTTAAAATTATATAGAAAATAATTAGAAAAAGAGTGACTTAAAGCTATAATTAGTTTAGCCTAATTTCATTGAGAAAAAAATTATTAAATTTTAAAAACAACAAATCAAATTTTTAATCTCTCTTAAACTTATCACACGTAATTGAATGGATTGAGTGGGAAAATAATTCTATTTTATAAAATATAATTTAATAAATTATCATGATATTTTAAATATTATTTTTTTATAAATATAAACAAGTCATATATCAAATGTGCGTAGGTTTTTTAAAAATATTATATATATATATATATCATATTGTGTAACTGAGGATTCGATTCCTGATCTTCGCTCATGTGTAATAGATATTGTGTTAATATTACAAGGTATTGTTGGCAAAATTTCAAACCTTATAATGAAAAATTTTTTTATTTGATTTTCAATTTTTATGTTTTATTGTTGTTTAAGAATAAAATTTAAAATCCTATTGAATATATATATAGTTTTCTTTAATCAAAATATAGACATGGAAATGTCCTTTTGGCACGAGCACCAAATCATGTGCCTCAAAAGGCTAAAAATGAAGATGGTAATGAGGACCATTTGAAGACCATGGAGATATTATTGGATTCACATAAGCAAAGGGTCAAGCTCACAATCAAGGTTATTATGAAATGAATCTTATGGACCATTTGTCATCAGACACCACAATCTATCTACAATCATAAGAAATAAGAATGGTAATCATATATATATTTTAATTTTAAAATTAGGATGATTATTTTAAAAATTAATTAAATCTATTTATTTATTTATTTTGACAAAAATATATAAGCCACATCAAGGTGCACTCCAATATGCTTATGTTATCATCTTATGTGAGTTAAAAGTTCAAATTTGTTTCCTAAATAATGACACGAATACTTTATGCAGATACCTAATACCAATTGATTAAGAGATAGGTAGCTATAATTAACATTATATGGATAAATTATTAAAATTTTTTTTAGGTAGCTATCTTGGTAGAGGTTGATATATTTTTTAAAAATATAATTTGGTGTGTATATATAGATCATTTGTAGAGACACCTCAACCATAATTTTTTTTTCTTATTAACTTTCAATCATGTATGGGAAGAGAGTCAAATTTTAGACTTTTTGCCCAAGAATAACCACTAGGCTATTGCAGTTATGGCAATAATAATATCTAAACTAAGTATTGAATTAAAGAGATTTATTTTTGAGTTCATAGATTAATTAGATTAAAACTGGAGGGATATTTTTGTACATAAAACTTTGAGAGGAAATATGAAGCAACACTAAATTTAGTTATGTAAATTTAGTTTAATAAGTGAAGTGAATAAATATCTATATTACATAATATAATTTTTTGTGAAATGTACAATAATGTCCCCTAATAAATCCCTATATTATAAAAAATATATATATATTAAAGTACAATAATGTCCATCTATGCTTTCATTAAAACACAAAAAATTCAAAATAGTAACATCATGAGCAAGCTTGTTCGCTTGAAGTGACCTGTGTCTCTGGTCAAGATTGGTACTCTAGTACATAAGTGGGTGTTCAACAAGAACAACTAGAAGCAAGAAAAAAAGAAGATAAAAGGCTTCCATCTTCCTTTATTTTAGTTTATTTATTTATATAATTTTCATTGATATCTCTGCTTCTATGCCACTGCTTCCTTCCAATTGTTCTCTCTATGTCTTTTCACATTTATCGCTTTCATCATTTTGATTTCCGAGCCTTAGTTTTGTTCATTTAAATTTAATGAGGATTAATTTCATTTAAAATTTATGATGATTCATTTTATAATAAAACATTGATTTAGATTTCTGTTTAAATACACTATTATCTAATTGATTAGTGATTTTTTAAGATTTAAAATAAAATTAATTTTCTGATATAATTAATTATATATAGACAATTCCAGGGTTTTGACATCTAAGAAAGAATGATTAAAGCAATTAAATTTCAAACTTTGAAGTTGTTCAATTGTATTGTTTAATGGCGAGATTAAAATATCTAATATTGTGCTTATTCAAATTATTATGGTTATGATATATGTAACAAAAGTTATTTATATTTATATTATATTAAAATTTTTAACAAATATTTATATAAAAGAGGACCAATCAATTAAAGACATTTGTAAATAACAATTCTTTGAACATCACCATATTAACTTTTGAAATTAAATTGAATGGCTGCAGATCATTTATTGGTTAAAACAATAACATAAATAGTGTTTATTATACAATGCAATTAACAATGGGATGAAAGAACATGTAGCTATATATATATATTACAATTAATTCTCACCTAGATGAAAATGATCAAATTTTAAGTATAGTGCTTTCTTCACATAAATATTTTTTCCCAATAATTTTTTTAATTATTAAAAAGATTACAATAAATAAATTTTTTAATAACTATTTAAAATAAAAAAATAAATATACTTACATAATTCTTAAACTATAGATATATATTCCCTACTTAAACATTAGTTTATCAACTAATTATGCACTCTTGAAACAGCAATAACCTTCAAGTGGGATCCTTCTTTTGTTTTTATTCTATTCTATATTTCCAACCTATGCCTTAGCAACCTGTCATACATCATGTACATAACATATATGTATAAAATATACACTTGAGTGCTACCTAGCTTGAAACCTATACAACATATAATATATATATATATACATATAAATAAATAAATAAATAGAGAGTGTATATGAGTGGAGCTTTGGAGGTGGAGCAGCATGGTAAAAGGCATATCTTAGGGTGACCCATTACCAAAAAAAGTGAAGCTTTTAAGCCTCTACACGTGATAAAAGGAACTACTAGCCCGCCCCCAAAAGCACTTCTCTTCGCTTCCATTGCATGCCTCTCAGTGTTTTTTTTTAATATATCATCTTATCTTCTTCTTCTCTCTTCTTCTTCTCTTTATATATATATATATATATATATTATAATGAAGATATTTATTTATAGTAATTGGATAATGATCGAACAATTAGTTTTTATATTAATGTTGTATAAATTGTTTATAATTATTGTGTATTATTGTGTAATATTGTTTGATAATATTTATTATTGTTTATGAATAGATTGCAGATGTTGGATAATTTATTCAACAGATACTATAAACATTTTTAGAGATGCCCTAGATGATGGTCATCTCTCTATATCTATGTATATATATACATATACACGCCCACCTTATAGTGAAAGAAAAATTCTATTAAACAATTATTATACACAGATGGTATTTAACAAACAACAAATCCAATAATGTGATTAAGATAAAAATGTTGAGATAAATATGAATTATTAATAAAGATAAATTTTATACCATGTCATTAAACATCGGTGAGAATATTGCACATTTGAGAAACAACCTAATAAAAACATGGGTTAGATTAAAATAGAAAATGTTGAGATAGACTTTGAGTATCACTTAAAAAAAACTTTAAAAAAATATTTAAAAAATAAATTTATATAGAAATAGATGGAGGGTTACACTTGGGGGATGTTAATTTCATATGAAATTAGAGAAAAATAGACTAGTGAAGGAAAAATTTCTACTTTTCTGAAGTGATATGATAATATCGATTCATGTAATTTATGCTCGTTGTAATTTAAAAATGTAATAAACACGTAGTAAAAACATGAAATTAGAGAGCTCGGGTGTTGAGTAGACTTCTATGAATTTTTAAAAAATATTAAAAATTAAAAAAATTGATTTTTATAAAATAATTAATTTTTCATATTTTTTTATTTAAACAAAAAAAAATAAAAGTGAGAAAAATCAAATCACCTCCTCCCACTTGATTGATGACGAGCTCAAAAAGAATTGATTTAAAATAGTTTGGGTACGTTTTTAGATGATGGCCAGATGTTCTTGCAAGAAAAGTGGAAGTTGATATATCTGTATATATTTAGAAGAAAATTTTAGTAGCTTAATATTTGTAGTTGTTGATAAATATATATATATATATATATATATAGATATATATGTTTGCTTTCGTTCTCGCACCATGACCATTAGATCACTATCGAATACAGGCCCGGCGGGGCGAGGCCGGCCGCGGGCTACCAAAGCCCGCCATTTTGGCGGGGCGGGGCAGGCCGGCCCGCCATTCTAACAGGTTGACAAAGTGCCAACCGACCCGACTTCACAGAGTTGGCGGGTTGAGCAGGCCGGCCCACTAAAAAATATAAAACAATTAAAAATTATATATTTTTATATGTTTAATAATTTTTAACAAAGCCGGCCAAAAGATATTTATTAAAACAGCAAAAGCATGTCTGAAAGAGCGTATTTAAAAATCACTTTTCACGTATGAGGTTATGATAAATCACTAGCTAAGATAGTAAAAATATAAAAACGAGTAAATAATAACGTATTCAAATGAGTTAATCGATTAACGACGTTGAAAATTACAGCATGAATTAAACAGCTCAAAAGACAAAAGAAATATCAATCTAGCGATCTTACATAAAAAGCGCGTAAAAACATTTATCCTCATTTATCATCCATTAAAAATTTAAAAGCAACAACAATTTCACACATGCCAACTCAAATTTCTAATTAATAATGGAAATCAACCATCTCCTTCCTATTTATAAGCAAAACCATCATTTAAAATTCTAACAAAAAGCATCTTAACATCAATAATAAAATAGTTTTTCAACCATGAGACAAACAAATATTTCATAATTCTTCATGTCTCTCTCCCTCTTAAGTCTTAAGACATACAAAATAGAGTTCATTACAAACTTAAAATCCATCAATCATTAAATTAAATCATTCAAATTTTCCTCTTCTCCATTTCCTCCTTCCATTCTATCTTCATCAATAACTTCAACAATATTTGAACCCTCACCGGATGTAGTTGATTTAGTATTTGCTTCATCTTCATTATCTACAAAAAAGACCCCAAATATAAAAACTAGTTAAAAAAGAATTTAATATAAACAAATGTTTCATGATTTCAACTAAATAAACAATTTAAATTAATAACTTATAAATTACCAATGTTATAACCATGCAACCAATTACGGGTGCAAATGCAACCAAAAAATAAATAAATAATTTTAATTAAGTTTAATATACATTTAATTATGTTTTAAAAGAAATATGATATTGACATATTTGTTATCTCATATTTACTTTTTAAAAAGCGTAATTAAATACATATTAAAACTTCGTTAAAATTATTTATTTATTTCTAATTTAAATCATATGATATAGTCGATATCGATATATATATATATATATATAAAATACATTATATATATATGTTAGAGGGAACGCGGATGACTGACCCGCTGACATGACCCGCGCCCGACCCGCGGCGCGCGGGTTGGCTGCCCGTTTGGGGCGTATCTGGGCAGCCGAATTTTTTTGGCTGGTCGGGTACCCGGGGGGTTGGTTTGTTTTGTGGGTGTTTTTTTTTTTTTTTTGGTTGGGTGTTTTTTTGGTTTTTTTTGTTTTGTGTTGGTCACTCTTAGACTGCTTGCATGTCTTGCTGCTCCTCCTGCTCCACTTTTCTGTACTAACTACTAGCATTGTTTTCACTTTGCTTGTTTTTGGCTAGACACTCTTCTTTTGCTTTTCTCCTCTACATGAGCTTTCCTTTCTTGTTTTCCATACACACACACACACATATATATATATATATACACATATATAAACAGTAATCTGGTTTGATTTCTATATTCCAGCAGCTTGTACAATGCACCCATAAGACAGATGAAAGAGTGCTCAGAACAAGTTCTTGTTATCAACAACAATAACAACAACAACAACAACAACAATATGAAACAAGTTGGCATTGCCATGACATCTGAGGTTCAAAATCGAAAGAACAGAGGGAGAAGAAGAAGAGGAGAGGAGGAGTAGTAGAACAGCAATACGTAACTG
>NC_052491.1:1942989-1988035 GCF_009730915.1 Dioscorea cayenensis subsp. rotundata | reverse complement strand
CTTAAGCACCTTATTATTTTCTAGACATTTGGCATTCTTCGATGTGCTTTGTTAACCTGAGCCGCTCTCCGTGATACTTAACATCTTCAATTTTGTCTCTATTCATCATCTCGTGATATATATATATATATATATATATATATATATATGGCCATCCCATCCTGTGTGATGTGCTGCTTTTGGAGTGATATAATGGGAACTGCAACCTCGAGGATGTCTTGGTCGGGTATGAACCCAATGCGTGTGGTGGTGTTGTTGGCTTCCGTGATCGCCGCCAGAGATTCCAAAAGAGGTTGATCCTCCTCGTAGCCAAAATGATCTCGGGCAAAGGTCGGCAAAAGTAAGCACACTATATATTAATAATGATATGAACTATTCATACATAACATCTGAAGTATATATTTATATATATATGTATTGTAGAATTGTACTCAACTCTGCTTTGTTCTCAACTTTGCTTTTTGTGAAATGAACATGCAGAGATCCAAACTTGCCGCCTTCCTTTGCGGAACTCACAATGTATCTCAAGTCTTTACGACGGCTTGTTGTCCCTCGGCTATCGTGATGCGCAAAACCCACCTTTGGCATCAAGAAATAGCAAAGAAACATAACGCCTTGAACATACTAAACGGTAAATAAGCTAAGAGTATCCATCCTGTTTTATTACTTTTTGTAGTGCTTAGTAGTGCCTCTAAATTAGGAGATGTGAAGTGAAATGCTAGTTTAGTTTGCCTTTTGGGAAAGATCAAAATTACGCCCACTTGGCCTCGTGGTTTATCCTTGTGGAGATCAGTATTGGACTGCCTTGTATGGCTATTTAGAGACATTGGTACTACAATCCAAGAACTTGCATAAAGTGGCTTGTAGGAGTTTCTTAGGGTGTTTTGGTGCTTTGTACCCAATCGAAAGCCAAAGGACATTATATAGACGATAAATGGGAAGACCCATGACTAATTCTGATGAAAGGGAGTGGCGCCTGGTTGAGTGTACATTGTGTGTAAATAATAAGTGATGGATACTTTGAGTTATTGAAGAATGCGGCTCAGGGAATCTTTAAGAATTAGGTTCCATTTCCTGAATGAAAGGAAATGAAAAAGAGAATGACATTGTTATTTGCGTGCCCGCAGTGATCGTCGAGTCGGAATTATATATATACATATGAAAGTGTTAATGTTCTTGTGCGCCATTTGATTTGTGAATATTTTCTATCCGACAATGGTTTCTATTAAGCTTCATGCAAACATATGCAATCGGCCTCACTCTGCTTTCATTGTTGTGTTTTGTCAAAATGTTTGTACCTTCAGAGTTTTCAAGGAAAAATTTAAAACAGGAATATCTGCCAAGTAATGGAAAGGTCTTGTAAATTTATCATCTATCCAAAATAAATTGATATTGTTACAAATGAAAAACACCAGGCAAATGGTTAAATAAAGATTTGGAGAATGGAGTGACATTTGACAACAAGAATACGCCTTTTAATGATCGGACAAGGATGAAATCTGTTTTAAGTAAAACTGCTCAATGTCTGATGAGCAATTCAATCATATAATAAATATTGATGAGTATGACATAATTTTTCAGCTGTCCAAATTTTGTTTCAGTCGAATTGTTCACTCGATCAAAAATTATGCCTTGCCAAACTTATTCTCTTGTTCCCCTAATCTGGATTCAACTTGAGAATTTGTTAATGCTCTTTAATAGCATTACGTAAATCAAAGCTTTGATTGATCATCAGGTGTTGGATCTTCAAAGAGATTGATGATCTGGTTCTCATTTTCCTCAAGTTGTTGAATACTTGCTATACTCAAGGAAGCTCCATGCACTTCATTCCCACTAGCAAGCTAACAACACATTTGCCCACTACCGCATAAAAAGAAAATAAATAATGAAAAAATAACAATAATATATCATAGCACACTTATTAGAAATGTGCCATGAATATCTAAGCAAAAATAATTCAACTCAAAATAAAACAAAAACAACACAAAAATTGTGATAGAAACATTACCTTTATCATAAATTGTTGTAACAAAAAGACCCAATGCTTCTTTAGTATTTCGGTATTAAACTTTTGATTCTCGAACAAGTTTGCTCTTGGCTTGATGATTAGAATCTTGCTATTACTACCGAAAAAGATAAAGAATCTCCACACATCTTGATCTCTAATGAAAACTTCTTTTGAAGTGCCAAAGACTCTTTTTCATAAATAGCTTTTTACCAACTCGTAGCAACATATTTATCAATTAACACCTTTTGCCTTTGTTTTCCTCTTTAACCTCGCTAGAAGAAGAGAGAGAGAAAATACATCACAATAGTAACACCAAAAACAAAGTTAGGTCCGAAAAGCCCCTCATTTAGACCATTCTGCACATTAACAAAAACTAAGGCTTTTCAAAGTTTGACAAAAGTCCACAATTAATCCTTAGCAATATGCAAGTGAAAATAACAAATAAACAATATTTTTACAGATATATATATATATATATATATATATATATATATACATATACTATGTGTATATATATATATGCTTCCACCATGCTAACAAAGCACAACTTACTTTGAAAATATAGTTTGAATGAAAGATACAACCCAACGATTAATGTCTTCAATCGATCAACTTTCAAGCTAGACTTCACTTAGAAAATACAAAAGATAATAATGGTAAACAAACCCCTCGAAACTTGAAAACCAAATAATAATATGTCTTCACACCGGCATAAATAAAAAACCAATCAAAAGAGTTCAGATTTGAGAAGAAAACCGTAAACAACACGAAACAATTCAGAGCATAATGGCAATCAGTACTTTGTGTAGATCACCGATTAATCTGCGAAGAGAAGTTGTAGTTCTAGAAGCTTTTGGAGATGTAAAACCCAGAATTAAAGACCATCAAATGGATGACATGATTTCTCAATGTTATAAGTTGCACATTGAATCTGAAAACAAAAAAGATAAGAAAAAGAAAAAGAACACTTTCTCCTAATAAATATTGATCTTACTTGGTTTCGAGCATGAGATGATCTTTTAACTTGTGCGAGACGTAAACATAGAAAACTCAAAGACCTTTCATTTTACTTCCACTAGTCGAGGCATTCATTAGGTTCTCATCCCCGTAAAGACAAGAATATTTAGCAAATTAATCATTCTTAATAAGTAAATGTTCCTAGTTTTTAATTACATCCTTGTACATATTCCATCCATGCTTCCAACATTGTCCATGCTTTTTAAATAATAATCCAATTATTATTGGTGTTATAATGGTGCATATTGATAAACTATAGATAAACTATATATACTAACATTCAAACATGGATAATAAGGTAGGAAAAGAGGGCATACATATAACAAATTAATAAATGCCCTTCCAAAGTGAGATCTTATCAAGTTAAAATATATATACCCTTCTAAAGTGAGATTTTATAGAGTTAATAATGCATATATAATGAATTTAAAGTTTATATATATATATATATATATATATATATATATATATATAAAAGAACTCAGTATGAATAGCAAAAATTGAATTCTATAATTATATATATCCCTTATGTTTATAGCTGATTAATGAATAAAAATTATATTAATAACCAACTTATTTTTAACATTCATGAATCCACAGTACATGCTGAAGAAGTTGGAAATAATAAAAGAAAAACATGAAACTTACCGTTTTGAAACGTGGGCGAAGGTGAGATGGGATGGTGGCATCATCCCAGTCTAAGCTTTCCCTCCATTCTCTCTCACAATCAATGAGTATTCTTTTGATTGTTGTTGTTAACTGCCACTCTTGAATGGTAACTTCTTTAGATTAAGACATTCATACACTAAAAAGCTGTGAAAGTTGAGGGAACCAATGCAAAATTGCTTATGCTCACTAATTTTTGGTAGCTTTTTATGAGTAGAAATTTCAATGCGAGGAATGTTGGGGCAGTGTTCTGAGACTTTCGTTGTTGGTTACTCTCTCTCCGCGATGTAAAACAACGTTTCATTTGCACAATCTCTCATATGTAAAAAGATAGACATGGGAGATCGCAGGGAGCCAAGCCAAATTATCCAAATTACATCCCCATATATATAACACCTTCAACACATGAAAAATTCTGGAGGCGATAGATCTCTCAAATAATGTTCTCGCGAGTTTTTGACTATTACGGATTTTGAGGTCGTCATTGAGATGACTCTCACTTCCATTCATCTGCAATCTGCTCAAGGCTGTGGGCGCTGATTCGAATATATAGTGACTGCAATAATCCACATGATTTTTGCAACTTAAAAAGTATCAAATGAAAGAGAGATCAAGTGTATCCACATTGGCTAGACAAAAGCCCGATAGGTTGGCAAACATGAGAGTTGTTGGAGAACCTCTTTTTGATACTACACGCATTCCTATTCCTTTGATGCTGTTGTGTTTTTCAATTTCTTTAACGCCTCGAGTCTACCCACCCTGATGGAAATACATCAATGACGCTTCAACTTACGTAATCTTGACATGAGATCTTCCTCTATCTTGTCAAGCCTATTCAAACCTCTCGCATATCGAGATACTTGCAATTTCTTCAAATATACCAACTCCTTGAAGTAGCCGAGATAATTGTGTCTGAAATATTTAGGTATTAGCAAATTAACTAAACATTTGATGTCCTTTGGAGCTCTTTTGATCCAAGTGGCTTTTAAGATTCAAATATGTCAAATTTGGCGCCTGCATCTGACTCCTTTATGAATATTTTCAAAATGATAATTAGGTTCCACCATTAAATCTGACAACAAATCGAGCATTGATGAGACAAAATTGGCAAACGCTTCACTCTCCCTCTTATAAACAATACGTTCGCGGATTTCCAATTCTCTGCATCTGTTGATGGTATTTCAACTGCCAATCCATCATATTTTTTCACTATCCATTTATTCATGTTTTCCCCATAGTCTGATGCTATCCACACTGCCATCTCATAAATTACATCATGTAACCTCACAACAACATCATCATCATCAGGAGAATACCACAATAAACATGATTCCTAGCTTCTTAAAGATCTGCCTTGCCTCATGATAAGCTTGTTGTAAATTGTCAAAATTACTGATCAGGCCTAAACCCATCCAACATTCTAACAAATCATCTTTAGATAATGACCATGGCAAAGGGAAGCATATAAGAAACACTCGAGTATTTCTAGGTAGAGTATCATAACTGAGTTTCAAAAATCGGAGTAATGAGTCCTGCACACCTTGAACTACTTTAGTACCCAAATTATTTAAGCGAAGCTCAAAATACCTTCCCAGTCTTGGACAGTATTTGTTTTAGGCATGGCCGCACCGACCACTTGCAGAGCAAGTGGCAAACCACCACCTTGTTCATCGCTTGCCTTGCTATTTTTCTTGAACTTTTCATCTGACTCCAATAACTGCTAGATTAACATTGTGTTGAAAAGGGTCCATGCTTCATCTGGTTCCAAGCATTCCACTTTAATTCTTTTGCTTGCTCTCATCCGGGCACACACATCTTCTGGATCGAGTAGTGAAAATCACTTTATATTTGGTGGAATCATCATCGTCCTAAAAGGATTGATAATTCCAAGACCAACAAGGTCTACTGGCTCCCATATATTATCCAAGAGCAATACAATGTTCTTAGTTTTCAGGGCATTGAAGATGTCTTGTTGACCAGCAGAATCAGGGGACAAATGCAACTTTTTAGCAATCTCTTTCTGAAGTTCTTCCAACTGAGTATTTTGTGAAGCTTTGATAAATAGCACATGATCAAATCCCATGTTTGCATTATCTAACAATCGTTGGTTGATCAAGTGTGGTCTCGCCCACACCCATGCCCCATATGCAATTATATCGTCTGCTCTTCCAGGTAATTGCAAGTAACATTAAGGTTGGAACGATCCCCACTATTTTAGATGATTCAGGGGACTGGTAGGAGGCGATTGCTCTATGATGCGACTTGCGATTGTTCTTCTTGCTAACAGATTTATTTTCTTTTTAATAGCTTGATTGCTCTGCTAATGCAATACCTTGAAACACAACAACTTTTTGCTATATTCATCCAACAATTTTGTTTACCTTCAGTCTCCAACCTGTTTAAAAATCAATTCAGATGTTGTGAAACCACACACATTGACATTGCTTATTATAACAAAATTGAAAAGCACAAAAGAAAAACTGAAAAATCTATAAAGACAATTATGAGATCATCTTGATTTAGCAGTCAAAGTAAAATGTTTGACTATATTATTATTAATACTATCATCATCATCATATGCTTGATTATATTATCTGTCTCGTATGTTCCAAATAATACAATACGATTGTTACTTAATAAAAACGTTCATTTTATATATGTTGATTTGTAACTCTTCGTGTATGTGCAACTAAGTATAAACTAGCCAATTTGAGGTTCATTATCCCATAGGAGTAGATTAGTCATAATACTAATAGTCCACATCAATGTAATAGAAATAATTTTTTAAAAAATTGTTTACTAAAAACTATATGTGGTAGTTGGCATTTTGAAAATCAAATCAATCTGGTCAACACACAACCACATCTAAAATTAGGTGTTGACAACATCAGTCATATATATAAAACTGTATACTGAGTCAACAGTATGATAAAACTGATATTATATAATCATCATATCGAATATTTCAAAATTATAGAAACAAAAATTGAATAAAATGACCAAATACAAGTATTAAAAAGCGCATTTAAACAAAGAGAATAAAAATTAAATAAGAAAGGAAAACTCATGGATGGAATTTAGCTTTACCTTCCTAATCCAAAGCTGAAGTTGAAGTGGATGGGTGGGCTGTTTCCCTTTATTTTGAGGGAGATCAAGCTCTCTCACAATTTCCTTCTTCTTGACCATAAGAGCTTCCATGGCGTTTTTTAATTTATCAAGTTTCTCTTCGGTGCAAAACACATTGCTCATGTCATTACGTACAACTTGACTCTGGAAGCAAGAACAGCAAGGTGCAAGACATAGCGTAAACGGATCCGGCATGTCGCTGATTTTTCTTTTGAAAGACTCTAACCAAGCACAAAACCAATGCCCTGAGAAAACGAAGAAGATGGAGTACTAGAGCAAACCATTTAATATACATATAATCTTGATCATTATTGATCATCATCTCAATGCATATTATAATATAATATAATATAATATTATATAATATTGATTAGTGCGTTAGGTTATGCACCAACAACAAAGGATACATATTTTCTTCTTCAACGTCAAGATTGGCTGCGGAAGGATTCTTTTCTACGGATAAAATATTTTTCTTTAAAATTGTTTTATTAGTAATGTTGAAAATTAGCTAATCTTTCTAATATATTTTATTATTATTGATTAGTGGATAATTAATGTTGTTTCAACATCGTAAGATACAAATTTCTTTTTTAATTGTTATCCTAAATTTTTGATTTAGTAGGTAAATCACTAATTATCGAAAGAAAACCGCAACAAACCATAATCGATAAATAAAAAGAAAGTAAAAGAAAAACCGATACAAAAGTATAAGACCGAACAAAGGATTAGGATACAATTATTAGATGATGCATACCTATAACCACTCAAAAACAAAATTAAACAAATAAAATAATTCACAACTTGGTTGGGATTTCCACCATTCCGTAGCAAAGGCTTATTTGAGCTAACAAAAGGGTGGTGGATCACGTGATCAAGAAAGAAGATTGTTTATTTCATAAAATTTGTCAATCATTCATTATTAAATTGGAGAGGGTTAACTTCCACCTTTATATGGGTTCTTCTTGAGAAGGGCAAAGACATGGTTGGATCGTGCAAACATACATGATTATCGTCACATACATGTTCTATGCACTTTAACCGAAATTTGAAGTATCTCCTGTTCATCTAAAAATAATAATTATAAATAAATGATGGGTCATGTTTCAACATATCTACATTACTATATATATATATATATAGCTGGATCAATTTGCAATTGATGATTAGAAAGGATAACTATGCAATAAGTATCTATATCTTTACATGAATGATATATGAAAACTAAAGTTTCAAGTTCACCAATATGAAGTCCTTGTGTGGCGGTCATGGTGAAGCTTGCGGTGGAGCTGGTGGCTTCTCATCCTTCTCCTGCCCCTTCCGCAACTCTAATCCCATTAGATCTTCAAGCTTTCTGCTCATCTGCTTCCAACTCGCGATGCGAGGAAGGTACTCCTAGGTCGACTGAGGACCATCCTCCAGCAGATGTCCAACCTCAGCCGAAATCGATGTAAATGCTTCAAAGTGGCAAACGGTGTAGATTGCGTGCATGTGATGTCTTTAGTATGTATGAGGGTAAATTTTTGAGGAGGTCACAATGTGTTCCAATTTCCACTTTAGTCATTATTTTTCACCGAGATCAAAAGATTTCATCCAAATTGCATTTCATTTCACCGGCAAAGAGCCACTCTTTGATTTCCTACTAATTTATCTCGATCGTGGCACCAAGTAGCCACGCCATTAAATAAATTATTTCCTCACACCAATGGACTAGTGACACGTCAAATAAGTCCATGTCATTTTAATTAACCAGACCCCACAATCCCAATCAGCGCACAGTCACCATCTTCTTATTTCCCTCTTTCCCTTCTCTCGTCAGAGTAAGCACTTTATACCCGACCAACAATCCCTAACCTACACGATCATCCGAGAAGCCGATCACCGGAGCTGTTGGGGAAATGCGGGGAGAGGAAGAGGGAGGGAGTCCAAATTGGGAGTATCCAGCAATGATTGGAGTTAGGTACTGGAGTGGCAACCATCTCCGTATATCATGGCGAACGTCATGGGTAAGAGGTGACAAAGATTAAGCTCCGGAGATACCGTAAGTCACGTCCCACCTCGTTTTGTACATTGATTTGCTCAAGATGAAGCCCGATGAGAATGTCTTAAATCTATGAAAGGTGTTCAAACTTTTTAAGAAGATTGTCGCACAAAACATGCTTAAATTTGGTTTTTGTGGAATTGATTACAACTATAGTTGTACACTTCGTGAACATTTTTAAGAGCATGGCATAGAAGATTTTTGTGGGGTGTTGTCTCTTGTGATTAAACAATCGCTTTTCAAATGACCTAATTTCTTAATGGAAGCTGTGATTGAAACACGTTGATGTTGTCTTTTATTGATAGTTGATAGTTGTGTGCCTCTTCAAGTGATGAGGAAATAGGTTATTATTATATGATGAATTTTAACACACTTTGCTTTGTATGTTGCCCAGGCTAATTGCTCGACTATTTCCTCAATAAACATGTTCTCCGGATAGGTGACATTCAAAATAGGAGTGAGTACTAGGATGGCAAGTGTTGTAGACTTCGTGATGGTGATATCAAGAATAGAGCCTGAACATATGGGCCCGTGGAGTTGAGCATTTACATAGAGGGATGCAGTTTTTGGGTTACGTGAAAGCGGCGATGGTGTGAGCGAAATAAAAAGTGATTCGGATTCGATGAATGGCTTCAGAAATGTGGGCTAGAGTGCATACAAAGTATTTATGTGAAAGATATTGAATAAGGTCCAAGTACAACAATGTGAACATTTACATAGAAGTTATTGAAGATTTGGAAGGCAATGAAGATGTGCGGACGTCCAAGTACAACAATCTCGTCATTTTAGATGAAGATATCGCAAGGAAGAAGAAATGAATGAAGCTGTAAGAACATGGATCAAAAAGACATTGATCAAGTTGAAGAAGATCCCGAAGAGACACGTCGGGAGAACATGAATCGAACAAGTTAATCATTTGAATAAAGACCACGAACATGTAGCGTGGAACATGAATCAAAAGAAAATGCGAGGGCAATAAAGGGGTGTGCGAGGACCATGTAGATGAAGATCCGCAAGATGAGGAAGCTAATGGGAGTGATATTAATGACTCGACTACTAGCTTAGAATAGTGAGGAGGATGATGGTGGGGTTGATAGTAATAGAAGATTGCTGCCTGATGAGCCCGAAAAGCTCAAGAAAACCGCCTCCGAGGAGGAAACAGTGAGAGAAGAAGGTGTTGATGAGGAGGAGGTGCTCACCGACTATGCCCGCATCGATGATCTATACCATGTTCTACAACTAATGAGGATGAGATAAATCCACCCAAGGGCAGATATCCCGAATCGAGGACGATGTATATGAAGGATCCTCATTTTCACATAGGGATGAAGTTTAGGAGTTTTTCACAATTCAAGCAAGCAGTGAAAAATTATGGGGTAAAAAATAGGGTTGTGATGAATTTCAGGCCTAATAGTAAGGTCGGATGTAAGGCATATTGCAGGAGAAGGGCTGCTCCATTTTACCTATGGGCTTCTCAATGCTAAAGGGACAAGAACACTATTTAAGATCAAAGCTCGGATATCTTAAACATGAATGCACGAGGGACCATAATATCGAGGGCATATCGATTGCTGCGTTGGATAGCAGAGCATTATCTCGGAGCATTTAAGCGGACCCATCACGGAAACTTAGAGGTATATCACAGTGTCGAGAACAAATCAAGAGGTTGAAATATCTAGATTAAAAAGCATGGAGGGCCAAAAAGTATTGCCCTAAGGTATAATAATGACTGCTTTTTGCCTTGTTTATCAAGTTATCTTAAGTCGATCTTTAATTTGCATGCAAACTGAATGCATTATGGTGTTTATAACAGTGAATTTATTTTCTTGTTTTGATCCTGCTGGGAATTAGAATGCTTGATGGGGATAAACACACCCAAATGAGTAGGCTATATGACTAAGTTTGAATTGCTTAGGACACACCCACAGTCAACAATAAAATTTAAATGTAATGAGGGTGTGTTCTCGAGAATGTATGTATGCTTATCCCTCACTCAGAAAGCGAGGATTCCTAGCAGTGTTGTCGACAGGTAATTTCAAAGTGGATGGTTGTTTCTTAAAGGGATGTATGGTGGTCGGCTCCTTGCAAGCTGCTGGCATTGATGCAAACGATCGCATCATCCGTAGCATGGAGTAGTAAGGAAGGAGAATTACCATAATTGGGTCTGGTTTCTAGAACTTTTGGCTGAAGACTTGGAGATATGCAACTCACAACACTGGGCATTCATGAGCGACAGGCAGAAGGTAAGTGTATAGTTTCAATATAAGTTTGTTTGTGTCATTTCATAACAATCCTTAAATTTTTCCTTAATATCAAGTTTTTCTTTGGTGTCTTTTGTTGTGTTTGTTTGATGGTTATTGGAACTTTTTTACAAAACCTAAATTACCCCATAGGGCTTTCTAAATGCAATTGAGGAAGTATTTCTTCACAGTGAACATAGGCTTTGCATAAGGCATATACATACAAATTTTAGAAGAAGATTTAGAGGCAGTCAGAGGATCAGCTATGGGCTTGTGCTAGGAGTAGTTATATTCCCGCATTTAATTTGGCAATGGAAGCACTCAAGGATAAGTCTGAGGAGGCATACAGTTTCATGAAAAATATTTCATGAGGAGGCATACAATTTCAAATCCAAATTTAAATGTGACATGTTGTAATAACTTATGTAAATGCTTTTAACATCTAGATCTTGGAAGCTAGGACCAAAGGTATAGTTACTCTAAATGAATGATTAGGACACAACTCATGATTAGGATCCAAAAGAAAAAGCGACTCAATGAAAAATGCACCACAAGGCATTGTCCTAAGATTGTTAATAAGTTAGAGAAAGCCAAACAAACTCGACTTGGTCCCTCTATCGACAACCTAGTCAGTGGTGACAAGTACGGGTGTTTTGTTTTGATGGCCAATTTATTGTTGACACTAAAGAGATATGTCTTGGCAATATGAAAGTGGCAATTGACAAGTATACCATGTGGCCATGCAATATCATCACTTTATTACAACACTCAAGATTACATAGATGAGTGTTACAATCTGTTATATCTTCCTAGCTACCTATAACCATATAACGAACCCAACCCTAAGACTCCAATTGTTGGCCCAAGAGTCCACAAGGTCCAATGATACCCCGAACCAAAGCAAACAAAATAGAGGTAGGAATCCCTCGATGAGGAAGAAGGATCCACTTGAGCGAGCAAGAAGGCTAAGCACAAGAGGGAAGGTCAGCTGGGAAAGGGCACAACAAGAGGCTGCAGGTTTGTGGGACTATTGGCCACAATAAGAGATTCCATGGCTCGCAAGTGAGTACACGTCATATTTCGTAAAATATTGTTTGTTTATAATTTATTAATTACTTCCATGACACCTATTTTGTCCGAGACAAAGGACAACTGGAGAACAACAAAATGAAGAAGTATAATGATGAGCTTCTGATAACTCTGATGGTTTTCCTTTCTTTGGTGGTATATGATAATAACATTGTTTGGTTTGTAACAGGATGCTAGACAACATATGGACCCCATGGACACAATTGATCCCGAAGTGCTTCATGACCATTTTAGTCACACTCGTAGAGGTATTTTGGTTTTAAATTGTAGTAGTATGTTTGTATGGAATGTTATTTAGTTGTTTATTTTTGTACTCAAATTCAATGCGATGAGAGATATATGTATTCTCACACAAACATTGTTGTGAATTTCGCACTCATCAAGAGTACCAAATGACATTCCTACAGAACAACTATTTTGATAGAGAAGGGCATTTGTATATTACCAATTACCTATCTCATCTAGTTGCTATATTAATTGTTAATTTACTCCTGCTATGCAAAAACCTCCCCTAGGAAATACACAACTCCAAGACATGATATCCATATACCTACCGAATGGAAATCATGCAGATGCACCACTAACACAGGTAATAGCTGAAATCTTTAATCCTAAAAAAATTTTGCAGATTTGTGAAGTAAATTGATTATGTGGAAATTGTAGGAGAGTGAAATCAATCATGAAACAATCCCCACAACTGCAAGTGGTGATGGAAGATCAAAGCTGGAAAAGCTTGTGACAATGGAAGGAAAAAAACAACTCATCACCAAAAATCAAGCAAGGAAGCATATACCTGCAAGACCACTTACTCAGGTCATCCATAGCACAGCTCATGATCTGCAGAGTCTTACAACACTGGGAGTCAAGCAGCTACACAAGTAACATAAGTTTTGGTGTTGGAATACTTTTAGTGATGCGTAACATTATTCTTAGACATCTTGATGAAACATGTAGATCGAATAAGAACACCTATGAATCCATCCCCACAACAACAACAATCGGAGATGGAAGAGCAAACCTCAAAAAAGTTATCATAATGGCAGGGAAAAATCAGCTCCTTTCCAAAAGCCAAGCAAGGAAGCATGTGCCTGCAAGGCCACCTACTCAGGTCAGCCACATCCCAGATCATGCAACAACTGGGAGCCATTCAGCTGCACAAGTAGCAGGTATATCTATTGAATATTTCATTGATGCTTTTAGATGAAACACTTAACTTTTCTAATGGAAAAACATATTTTTCCCTATGAAATGTAATCGAAAAACTCACCAAACAATAATAGGATCAAAAACTCAACCCCTGTCAAAGAGTCAAGCAAGGAAGCATGTGCTTGCAAGGCCACCTACTCACGCCAACCACAGCCCAGATCATGCAACAACTGGGAGTCATTCAGCTCCACAAGTAGCATAAGTATATCCTGCTGGAATATTTCATTGATGCTTTAGATGAAACACTTAACTTTTCTCGATGGAAAACATATTTTTCCCTATGAAACGTAATCGTAAAACTCACCAAACAACAATAGGATAAAAACTCAACCCTCGTCAAAGAGTCAGCAAGGAAGCATGTGCTTGCAAGGCTACCCGTGATCGATAATGAAGGAATGCTAAAAATTTAGAAGATAGAAACAAAGCAAGCGAAGCGTGGAAAAAGAAAAATTTGGCTTCCACTCAGTGAGTAGTACATCTGGGAAGCCATAATAATGGCTTTATCAAAGTGTGTGATGTTGTAGTGTGCTTCATGTTCTTTTTGTTTTTAAAATTGTGTATGGACCACAACAGCTGGGGACTCGGGGACCCGGCAGCTTTTAAATTAGGTTTAAAAACATGTTGTTCTCTTCTATTTGTTACCTGTCTCAATTGATTAAAAATTGTGAAGGTTACCATTTGTTAACTTTGTGAATCTAACATTCTAAATGGAAGAAACTACTTTGTCCATGTTATTGTATTAATGGGTTCAAATTATTATGTGATCTTCCCCATTATGATGGTTGAGTTATTGTACTTTTATTTTTTTATCTTCAGAATAGTATTAACAGTTGTATAAACTTGCAATATTTAGAACTTTTATTTAAATTCATTTGAAGACTATGGATCTGCAGCAATTTTAAGACTATGAATGTGCAGCAAGTCAAGACTATTAATCTGCAGCAATTCAAGACTATGAATCTGCAAGCTGCAGCAATTCAAGACTATGAATGTGCAACAATTCAAGACTATCAATCTGCAGCAATTCAAGACCATGAATCTGCAATATGCAGCAACTCAAGACTATTAATCTGCAGCAATTCATCCATGGTTTTTCAATGCACACAACATATATAATTACAACATGTATAATCTGCAGCCATAATCTCAAACTGCACCCAAAAAAATTATGATTGATGTATAATTACAAAATGTATAATCCGCAGCCATATCTCAAATTACACAAAAAAAGAAAAAGAATTATGATTGATGTATAATTACAAAATGTATAATCCGCAGCCATATCTCAAATTGCACAAAAAAAAAGAAAAAGAATTTTGATTGCTGTATAATTACAACATGTATAATTTGCAACCATAATCTCAAACTGCACAAAAAAAAATTATGATTGCTTTTATAACATCATCTCACTGCACACATCACTAGCCATTCTCTTCCACCTTCCTCTGAAGACCGGATGGGTTATACAATCATGAAAAAAACACTCAAAAATCACTTTTACAAGCATTCCCTGTGAACTCACTCACATGTCCTAACTTTCAATTCCATCTAACGATGCCCTAGGTATGAAGGTCTAGGTTCTTTTCCAATCTTTCGCTTCATTTTCCTGTCAGCCTGGGGGAAAACCCTCCACTGATTCTCGTTAACTGATTCTCTTCCCCTAGCTCTACTGAAAAAAGTGAACTTGAAAGAGGGGAAGTGAAGAAGATGGTGACTATGCACTGACTGGGATTGTGGGGTCGGGTTAATTAAAATGATATGGACTTCGCTGACGTGTCATGTCCAGCTGGGTGTGAGGAAATAATTTATTTAATGTGACGTGGCTACTCTGGCTGCCATGTCAGATAAATTTGGCCGAAAATCAAAGAGTGACCGCTCGGTGAAATGAAATCGAATTCGGATGACCTCTTTGATACAAATTGAAAAATAATGACCAAAGTGGAAATTGGCCAAAACACGGTGACCTCCTCAAAAATTTACCCAAAAAATGACAGCATCTATTTTGGTTGGTGGGTGAGATTAGATGAGTTAATTAACCTTTAATCACATCACACTCTTGCCTATAAAAGGGTAATAGCTTGAAGGCTTTCATTGCACCAATTAAGAGGAAGAAGAAAAAGTGAGAAAGAGTGGAAGAGAAAAATAAGAGAGAGTTGGTGTTTTTCTCCTAAAATAAGAGAGAGGGTTGTTCTCCTTATTATTAGAGAGATTGTAATCCTTATTTTTACTATAGTGAAATTCTTCTATGTTGCTTGTGGTTTTTACCCTAATTTGTTTTGGGGGGTTTTTCACATAAAATCTGTGTCCCTCATCTTTGTTGTTATTATTTTCAAGCATTTTTTTGTGACACTGATCTACCCAATTCCATAATTTCACAACAACCGTGCACCGTAGACTCAGACTTAGGGTGTATATATATCTCTACTAATTATATTCTTTGTGACTACCACTATTGTGGATCCTCCACATCGTAAAAATAAGTTAGATTATTATTCACAATTTGTAGGGAACTCACATCGTCTCTAAAGCGCTTTATATGACGTAGCAATGGCAGCGAAAGTATGAGTTTGAAAAATTCAATGGGAGTAATTTCTCACTGTGGAAGCTAAAGATTAAGGCTATCCCGAGGAAGGATAATTTTCATATTACCTATTACTCGAAAAAGCCAGTTTGAGGTTAAAGATGACAAGTGGAATGAGATCAACGATAATGCTATTATAAATCTTTATTTGGTGCTTGTCGATGAAGTTCTATCAAGAATAGTAGAGAAGAAGGCGGCAAAGGAGATCTAGGATCATCTCACAAAGCTGTATGAGGCCAAGTTACTCCAAAACAAAATTTTCCTAAAAAGAAAACTCTACACTTTGCGTATGATGGAATCTACTTCAAATGATGGAGCACCTAAACACACTACATACTCTATTTTTCCCAACTCACATCATCGGGACATGAAATAGAGTTAGTGAACAAGCATAAGTTTTATTCAAAAGTCTACTAGATTCTTATGATAAACTCGTCATCGACTTAACAAACAATGTCCCCATGGATATTCTAGTCTTTAACCATATTACAGCTGCTATTATGGAGGAAGGGAGTCGGTGCAAGAATAAAAAAGACAGGTTGGCAAATTTGCAACAAGCGGAGGCCTTGATGGTGATGAGAGGAAGACAAACAGAACATGGCCCTAGTGGTAGCTATAGTCGTAGCAGGCCAAAAATCAAGAGTAAGGAGACTTTCAATTGCTATCACTATGGTAAAAAAGGTCACTTAAAGAAAGATTGTTGGAATCTAACTAAATGGATTCCAGTTCTCAAGGAAATATTGCAAACACTTTAGAAGATGGCAATGCCATGGTATGTGAAGTAGCAACAAACACAGTGGGAAAAAGGTTTTGCTAATGTTTGGCTTTTTAGACTCAGCGACAATTTTTTTCATATGACTTCCAAAAAGAATGGTTCTATCAATACAAAACCTATCTCTAGAGGTTCTGTATACTCACAATGATCAACCTCCTGAAGATTGTTGGTATTAGCACTATCAAACTAAATATGTATGATGGAACAACTCGGATTATTCAAAAAAGTCCGACATGTGGAGGGGATTGACTAAGAACTTGTTTTCTATTGGACAATTTGATGATCTTGGTTGTAAAATCAAGTCCAAAAACAAGGTGATGAATATAATTCAAGGAGCGCTTGTATGTATGAAGGAAGATAAGATAGCTGCAAATTTATAATTACTAAAGGGAGAAACTTTACAAGAAGGAGAAGCTTCAATTGCCACAAGTAGTCAAAACAAAAGATGTACAATGATATGGCATAGGAAACTTCGACACATGTCAAAGCAAGAAATGAAGATTCTTACCAAAATAAATCTACTTCAAGGTCTCACAAAGGTAACACTACCCTTTTATGAGCATTGCATTATCATTGTGAGCAAGCAACACCAATTGAAGTTCAACACATCTAATTCTAAAAGCAAAGCAATTCTAGAATTGATTTACTATGATGTGTGGCTAGGGATAGCAAAGGGCAGGGTATGGATAGGGTATGTCAAAACCCTTACCCGTACCCATAATCCCTACCCTATACTTGTACCCTTAATCCCTACCCTAAACCTTCAAATGCCATAAAAGAACAAACTACAGAATTAAGGAAACCTAACAAACATAGTTTGTGGCATCTCTCACAGTAAAGACATGCTCATGGATTCAAACTATCTGATGTATAACTTGAAAACACACTGATAATTGATAAATAACAATATAAAATTAAGAGAACTAGTGGAATGATCAAACATTCAATTGTCCACAGAAAAAATGGCTCAAAATGCATTTTACATGGTCCAAGATCCAAAAAAAAAAAACTAGCACATCAGTGGCATGTGGCTTGTTCACATAGATTCAAATGCCATAATCTCAATGGGACTTGATATATTCCTAGACTATATGAAGGCCTTCTGACTCCTCACCATCAGGGCCGGCTTAAGTTAATTAGAGGCCAAAGGTAGAATTTTAAAATAAACTCTCTAATTTATTTAATAAAAATTTAAATTTTATTTAGATTTTATTTTAATAAATACCTATTTGCTTGTCTTTCTCCATGTTACTAAACTGGTGAGGAAGAGATATATTTAAAATTTGTGAGCAAAACTCAAAGTAAAATGTAACAATATAAAAATTATTAAAAACTCTTATTTATAACTAAAAAATAAATATTATATTAATTTTGGAGAGATAAATGACCCAGAAATAAATTAACAAATTAATCGGGTATGAAAAATATTGTAAATAAATTAAAATGATACATTACCTATGGTGTCTAGATCTTCAGGATATTCAAGAACTTCAACTGTTTCACCATTTCTTTGAATTTCTCAACCCTTTTAGGTGTAGCAGACCAATAGAGAACACTATCTCTAATCTTGTCAATCCCATCCTTAATAACATCAAACACATGTTTAACAATTATATTTAGAATGTGCACACAACAGCGCATATGCAAGAAACAACCAGAAAACATCAAATGATTTTTTCCAACTTATTTTTAACCTCAACAATCATAGCATCATTAGTGGATCAATTATCAACCGTAATAGAGGATACTTTTTAGTCAATATTCCAATCTAACATACATTCAACCAACGCTTGAGCTAACACTTGACTAGTATGAGGACATGACATATACATAAACCTATTTAAAAAAGCAAGTACCATTGTAAGTAAAATTGACTAGTTAATATTGTTTAAAGAAGTGAGATAGAGTTAATATTGTTTAAAGATATGTAAAACAACTTTGACATTAAAATTTAAATCCTATTCATTCTTTTCCACTGACATGGCAAGGTTTCTCATGTAAATTTACTTGTGTTCGTTTCATGTCTGTATGCTTAACTTTCTTTGTTTAAATTTTAATTTACTGTTTAAATTTCAGTGTTACCTTTTAGCTTTCAGTGTTTTTGTTTAACTTTCAGAGTTTACCTTTAAAATTAAGCTTATCCACTTAACTTTTAGTGTCTCTACTTAAAAAACAAAGTCTCCATTTAAATAACAAATTCTCTGTTTAAATATCAAAGTCTCTGTTTAAAATTCAATGGCTAATATGTAAATAAGATTGTTGTTGTTTAAATATTTGTTTATTTACAATGCCTACTCGGCTACGCTTTCATTACAAGATCTACAATTATGACCAGATTCATGGCAGTGGCTACAGCGTAACTCGCGGACCTCGGCCGCTTGTGACTCGATCCTCTTCCATCTAGGACGCCCAAGTTATCTTCTCGTGACAGGCGATCACAAACGCAGTTCTCAATTGTCATCCGTAGGCTTGCCATTGTCGAGTATGAGGAAAATAGCTTCCTTACATCTTGCCCCAATGTTCAACTTTGAACATATAATTCGACCAATGTGATATATCTGATTTATGAATCAATCACTAATAGGCTTCGGGTGATGTGGCCTACAGTTCATTCATGGTATCATGGAATTCTTTAGCCGTGAATGCTCACGCAATACGAAAGTATATGGACCAGTACTTCTCCTTCAATACCTTTCCAAGTTTAACATTAGCTTTCATAAAATTGGCCTCCAAGTGTCGAAGACAGTATACATGTGGGGAAGAAGGGAAAACCTGTGCAATGGTGTTCACAAGGCCCTTGGACCTATCAGACACAAATGTAATTATCTCTTCATAGTCTTCTTCTTCATCATATAAAGCATCACCTAACTTCGCAATAAACCACGTCCAATTGGCATCGGTCTCGTTGTCGATAATACCGAATGCAATGTGAAAAAAACCATTGTTCCTGTCTTTTGCTTGTGGCACCCAATAGAGTACCACAATACTTCCAAGGAGGTGGGTACTATCGAGAAACAGCAGCAGCCTGCAAGCCCTCTTGAATCCAATGATACACGCAAGGAAAGAAAAAAAACGCACAATTAAAATGTTCACCGTCTTTTTCTAAAATCGCAATGCTTCCGAAGTTTGTCTCAACCACCTTATTCATGTACTAAAGCAAGAAATTGTAGCTAGAGATGTCACTGCCGTCAAGGATCACCCGGGCATACTCTTTACCTAAGCAAGCTTGCTTGTATGGAATATGGACACCATGTTCTCGTAACATGTCCTTTTGAATAACAATGGCCTTGTCCAAGGGCTGCTCCTTGAGCTTCTGAATGACTCATGTGTTTACACATTTTGTAGACACTTTCGGATGCGACATTGATTCAATTCCACCACCACAAGTGTGTGTCGGGTGCATTGTCTTAATTCGGAAAGTATTCTTATTATATTCCTTCAATGCATGAAGGCGCCATGGACAATCAACGGCAGTGCATTCTACAATCACCAGGTGTTTTCATTCTATATGAATTTGAAGTCAAAATTCTGTTTGATAGCAAAATTATGAAGTGCGTCCCTGAAATTTTCAACGCTTACAAAACGTCGTCCGATATCCAACAACAACACCTCGGAATGATCTGATAAGGAAGGAAGGCATGACACACTGTCAAGGTCGCCATGAGGTGGAAAGGATACACTCGCAAAATCAGAATTCCTACGAGCACTTCAGTTTAAGCGAAAAGCGTTAGTATTTTAAGTGGAAACACAAAAGTTTAAATGTAAACTAGATAATTTAAACGTTAAAATAGTATTTTAAACATAAACAAAGAAACTTAAACAGAAAAGAACATTGTTAAAGGGAAACTGGATAATTTTAAACGGAAACTGGACAACTTTAAATGGAAACTAGGATGGGAAATGAATAACAAAGCAAATCTTATGGTTTTGCTTTGTTTCATACGGAAACATATGGTTTAAGCGGAAACTGGATTATTTAAGGGAAAACATATGATTTTAAGCGAACACTAGGATAATTAAGCAATAATTAACTTCTATGACTATGTAAACATAAAACAAAAAGGAGAAGAACTTTATAATGAGAAGAAATCATTTCGTGAGGATGCGATCAATGGCATATCATCCGTCTCAACCACTAGATCGATCGCAGTCAGCATTTTGAAGAGAGAGTTTCGACGTGACACATCGCGCTTAGAAGTCAATCTTGTTTTCTATCGACAAACCTGCTTTTATGTCCATTGAGTGTCACAAACTTCATCTTGACACAAGAAACATCCGGACTCCCATCGCCACATATCTCCACTAACATCGATTCCCAAGAAGTCGGGCCAGTGAACACTAGCACTCGTCCCATCCCCTCGTCAGATCTCAGTAATAGCACAAAAACTCTCCATAACAAACTCGCATTTTTATAAATTGTTACTCTCTCGTAGGATGATCAATGTGAGAGAAAAGAAGAAATTATCATCTTATTGGACAACCGGCCGAACTCCAACAATCAAAGGTGATGAGTCTTCTTCCAAACTTTGTTTGAGAAAATAAATGCAAAAATATGGCAAAAAGTGTGCAAAAAGGTTTGAGATGATGTGATTGGGAGTTTTTCCCCACCAATTTTAAGGACATAGAAGGAATTTCACAACATTGACAATGGCCGAGTGAACTGCAGGAGCAAAAAGCAAATGACACAATAACGTAAAGGTTGACCGGGTTTTCAAAACTTTCGGGGTTGTTTGGGAAGTTTTTGAAATTCTTGAGTGATAAACAGTAATTTTCCCAAAAATAATTTGAAATGACATTTTTTCCCTTAATGGATATTTAATTAAATAAAATAATTAATTTACACATTTAATTTTTAGAATTAAAGTGAAATGGCATTTTACCCTTTCAGTAGATAGTTAATTAAATAAAAATCTTTAATTTAAATAATTAACTAAAATAATTAAAGCTAATAAAAATGAAAGAGATATTCAATTTAAATATTTAATCATAATAATTATTCTGAATAATGATATTTAAATATTTTAAAAATAATAAAATTATCATGGAATATTACTCATTATTTTATATATATAAATTATTTATTAGTATTAAGGGTATTAAGGTAATTTTTTCATATTTCTTTTATTTACTTTTCAACTCCAATGGCACAACTTCCAACCAAATACTGTTTTTATTTGTTTTCTTATTCATACTTGTGCGTTTGGATTGCGTAATGGGAATGAGAATGAAATGAATGAGAACGAAATTTGTGTTTGGTTGAAATAAAATTCAATATGAGTGAGAAAAAGGAAAAGGAAAAAATGTGGTAATGCTACTCTATTTTGCCCTTAGTGTAAATAAATAATATTGAAATATTTTTTATGACAAATTTTTAATTTGTAAAATATTTACCAAATATTAATTAAATAATTCACTACAATTATTTTTTAATTTTAATTAGTACAATTAGGTATTTTAAATAAATATTTAATGTATTATTTTTTTAAGTAATGAAACAATGAAACTACTTTGTTTCGAAATAATTTAGATATTATTTTTAAATTTAATGATTATAATTAAATATTGATATTGAATAGTTATTATTATTATTATTATTTATACAAAATTGGGATGAGTGTATATATGTCAAATCCCTTCCATTCGGCTCCATTACTCTCAGATTTAGGTGTAATGGAGACCATTATTCAATTCTAAAGAGCTAGAATTCAATTCCCATTCCTATGAGATGGTGTTAGCATCAAGATTTGTGTGTATTCACATTCCTAAGTAATGATAATCCGAATCTAAATGCATTCGTTTTTCCATTCCCATTAATTCCATTCCCACCCACTTCGTGAACCAAACGTCACATAAATGGATTCTTTTCATCAATGAACGACATCAAAGATGCCTTTAGACTAGCAGCTCCCTAACCTTACTAACTATTTTTGTGGGTTCCCACTGTTGTGTCACGGTTTGGAGAATGGTTTGGCTCTTTGTTACTTTCCAATACACATTTAGATATTTAACATGTGTTATATATATACACTTTCAACAGTTTTGATTTTTAATATGTTTAACATGTGTTGTATATGTTTCCAATACAAGGAAAGAATGAATGAATGACGATGTGACATTGTTATATGTGTCCATGCAATCCTTCTACTGGAACTAAATCTATATATGAAACAGTAAAATGATTTTGCTGTACTATATGCTTTAAACAGAAATCAAGGTGCTAGTGGATCCACGAAGGTGATCAAAATTCCAAATTCTTCTTCAGATTCTTGCAACAAAGAAAAGCCAGGAAATCTATACGTCAGTTGACATTATCAGGTAGAGAGATATGTATAGACCCAACTGCCATAAAAAATGCCATTTTAGGTCATTTTAAGGATTTCCTGGGTAATGCTAAAAATAGAAAAGGTGTTTTTTTTAGAACAACGAGCAGAAGCTAAGAAAAAGAAAAAGAAAGCAGTAAAAGTCAACTAAAAATGCAGATTTCTGCTGGAGTAGAGTTCCTCCAGCCAACAGGGCCGGTCCAAGCCTTGAAAGAAAAGGGAAAGTTGTAATTGAGATCGTCCGAAGTCAGCAAGAGAATTAGCAATAATATTGTCTTCCTTGGGTATGGTCCCAATGAAGATATTAGGAAAGTGCTTCAGGTTATCATATTCAGTAGTAAAATGCCAAGCAGTGCAAGGGTTGTAGAAATTCACTAAGCTTGTAATTCCAGGACAGTCACAGCAAAGGCGTGATGGATGCCAGTGGTTCTGGATACACAGTTGAAGGGCAAGGCTGGCAGCCGCAAACTCAGCCATAATAGGAGAATCCGAAGAGTAACTCGTAATACCCTGAACCTGTGGATAACTGTTAGAAAATATACTCAGGGTATTACTACAGTGGTAGTAAGATTTTTCTACAGATTAATCTTGTTGAGAAACCCCAAGTGAAAAGAATAAGGACTTAAATGTGAAAGTTTATAAAAGATTTTGGGTTAAAGAGTAATTGAAAAATGATTGATGTGAAATGTTTCCGGAAAACAAGGACTGGAAGGTAAGGCGGTAGGGATCTTTTTGAAATATTGTGTTATAATACAGGGACCGTTAGATAATTTGAAAGGACCGTTTGAGAATATTATTTCATAATCCAGGGACCATTGGTGAGTTTTTCAGGGACTGTTTTGTAAGAAATTATATTTTGAGGACTAAAAGTGAATTTCGGCTGAAAACTTAAAAGTTGGAGAAAACTCTAGATTTTGATGGTTCATCTTCTTCTCCATCTTTGTGCTACAGTACCCGAGAGAGAAAAAAAAAAGGAGAGATTTGGAGAGAAATTTGAGGAGACAAAGCTTTCGATACTTGGAGGAGCATGGATGAAGCTCTTCTTTGGTAAGGATTTTGGTAGTTTATGTATTAATTACTTGGATGTGTGTGTATGTATTTTTGCATTGAAAATTTTATGATTTTATTAGAAAAGAGAGAGCTTGATGATGGAAAATGATGATTTATTGTTAAAAAACATTGTTGCTTCAATTTTTGTGTTGAAAACCTTGTATTGGTGATGAAATTGCTTGAAAATGGAGATGAGTTTGCCGTAATTACTGCAATTACTGTAGCACCGAGATTAGGGTTTGGTTTGATTAATTAAGTTGTTGATGATGATGATTAAGGTGTTAATGATGATGGTTAGATTGAATTGGTTGGGTTTAACCAAATTGAAATTGGTTGAGTTGAATTGGTTTTGTTGAGTTGGGTTTGATCAAATCAAGTTGAGATGGTTTGGGTTTGGTTCAATTGATTTGGGTTAAGGATTTTGGACTGAACCAAGTTGGTTTAATGGATTTTGTGTAAGAATTGAGTTGGTTCAAGGCTGGTTCAGTGAAATTGAGTTTGGTTCAGTGAATTTGAGTTTGGTTCAATGGAATTGAGGTTGGTTCAGAATGGTCTAGCCCAATTTGAGTTGACTTAAGTGCAATTGGAGACCAATTTGATTATGCAAGGTCAGGTTTGAACAGATTGGAGTGAGTGGGCCAATAGAGAGTCTATTATTGTTTATTGTATTTTATTTTGGGTTTAAATGTGTTGTTTATTTTTTTATTATATTATTTTGTTAGGTGTTGTTCAGTCTTGGGAGAGAGTTCCAGGTCTAGCAAGGAACCCAAGGACACCAGGTGAGTTGGTAGTGTCTATTATTTTAAATAATTGATTAATTATTATTATTTTGAAATAATTATTTAATGGCTAGTATTTTGGAAATAATGGTTTAATTATTTTATTTTATTTTATGTTAAATTGAGTATACTGTTGGAATATACTTATATTTATTTGCCGTTGATGTTCCTGACAATCGTATTGATACATCCATTTTGTATAATTATACGTATTTGTGAATAGTGAAAATACATGTATATGTGATTTAATTATTCAATTCATGTATTTATTTTTGGATGGTTACATATGCTTTGATTTGGAATGATTTGTGAAATCATGTGCGCGTATTAAAATGTTTTATCGACAATATTTGTGGTATTGGTTTTCATTCCTAAAGGATTTCCATGTTGATTCTTGTGTTGGGACTTGCAAATTATTTTGTAATAAAAGTTTGAGCTTTGCTTATGTGTTTATCTTGTCCTCGTGCAAATGGCCGAGGTATTATTGATTTATGATTATGGATGGTATCGTACTCCGAGTGGAGTTATGTTTATTGTGATGATTTGTTTTGGTGATATCCTCATCGCAGTAGGGCGGTCTCCACTGCCACCGCTGCTGAGGTGGCGTGTCGACCGGCTGACACTACGAGGGCCGCCTCGGTGGGAGTGTAGAGCCCCGACTCGGATATTCATCGGGTAGCCGGGTTCACCGACCGCTGAACCGATGGGTCAACGTTAAGGACATGAGTTCCTTGACGGCTCCGAACCTAGCCGCGCCACGGCGAAGGTTTAGAGAGTTTTTCAGACCAAGTTACTGCGTGAGTGTCGGTATCATTTGTATTAATTTGAGATTTATGCTATTTTTGAATCGTGATGAGGCGCTCTCACAAAAATTTGTGTTTTCTCGAGAAAATCAAATTGATGTTGATCTATGTTGAATTTATGTTTTAAAAAGTTCTTTAAAAAAATGTATTTTGCTAGAATTCTGGTATTTTGGAAAAGTTGAAAAATTATTTGAGAAGTTGGTATTTATATACTTTATATATACTATATTTAAGTATTTGAAATTATTAAGCCACTACCGACCAACCTGAATGTCGTCAGAAGTGCAGGAGCTGGGACCCTAGATCGCTTTAATCGAGTATAGAGCTAGTCAGTGGTCGAGTCCAGACCGCAGTGGGTCCCCCTTTCTTTACTTTTTGTCATTGGTGTTGTGATCTCTGTAGCGGTTGCACTTCGTAAATTTGAGTAGTTATATTTGTTGTATTTATGTATTTGAACTCGTAGTTGGTGTAAAAGCTGTAAATTGTGATTTGCAAAAATCTGATTTGATTTCGAGAGGTGTCGGGCTTCCGGCTAAAAGGGAATTTTAACTGATGGGTGCCACATTTACCCGCAGAATTAATTCTTGAAACCCAGGAGGCGTCAGAGTAGATAGAAATGGATTGCAAGGAAGCTTTGGTAGTTAATTCCTCCCTCATGGGACGCGGCAAAATATTAGTGCAGAGAGACCAGGCTCTAGGGACGATTGTATTAAAGTTGATAGGAATTTTTCTGAAAATCAGATTGCACCGCTTCCAAATGAGCCAGGTCAAAGTGGCGATGAGAGCTTTAACCCTGAAACTGGAAAAACGAGAACCAAAGTTCACCGTTAGCCAGGCTCCCGAGTCAAAAAGAGAAAAGACATGAGGACGCAGGCCCAGGCAAAGCAAAAGGTCATTCCAACATGGCTTAACTTTACAACAATTCCATAGAAGATGCGAGGCCGATTCTTCCACAAGACCACAAAAAGGACAAAGCATGAAAGGGCCAATGTTGAGATTATAGAGAAAAGCCCCAGTGGCAAGTTTGCCATGGCCCAACTTCCATATGAAGACTCGCGTACAAGGAAGAACGTTTAACTTCCAAATTTCAGACCATCCTGGCCATGAAACTGAAGAATTATAAGAGCAATTTGAGTCCTGATAAACTGCGGAAGCAGTGGAGGACAAAGAGGAGAGGATGCCCCACACCCAACGATTAGGGCTGTCCCTACAGATGGAAATTTTTTTGATCCAGTCCCAGTCCAGATAGTGACCCAACAAATTGCCGACAACCTCCATACAGAGACCATTTGAATTACAAAGATCAGAGAAATGGACATCCTCAAAGGCAACAGACATGTTCAAAAAGGTTGGTTGTTTAAAAAGAGGAAGATCCAGAAGACAAGGATCATGCAAATAATCAATATACGAGGGGTTGCAAGAAAGCATTTTGAGTTTGGGTTTAATAAAGCTAGCAGAGTTGCAAATGGATTTGTAAAACCAGGAGGACTGGGAAACATGAACCGGATTCCAAACATGCCAACCATGATATTTTAATTTAAAAATGTCAACCCAGATCTTATTAGCAGAGTTAAGGATGTCAAAAATATTTTTGGCCATTAAAGAGTGATTCACCAACCTAAGGTTTCTGAGCCCCAGTCCCCCATCAGATTTGTCAAGAGTTACAATATTCCAACCAACAGAGTGGACGCCATGATTACTGCCAGAATAACCCCAAAGAAATGAACGGGCCAATTTGGAAATGTTGTCTAAGACAGAGAGAGGCAAGTTCATGACCGAAAGGAAGTAATTGGGGATAGAGAATATAGAGCTGTTAAGGAGAATTACACGGCCTGCGGTAGAGATAGAGGAATGATTCCAAATTTGGATTTTAGATTTCACTTTGTCGGAGATGAAGTTAAGTTGTCGGATCAAAAGTTTCTTTGGAGAAATAGGAGAACCAAGGTACGTGAAGGGAAAATTACCAAGTTTGAAACCAAGGATTCTAGACAAAGAGTTGGCCAGCCTCCGATTGCACCAGGATGGGACATAAATAGCAGATTTAAGGTGATTCAGTTTTTGTCCAGAAATGGTTTGGAAAATATTTAGACAAAGTAGACAGCTTTTAGCTGACTTCCTAGAAGCTGAGGAAATAAGAAGAAGATCGTCCGCAAATAATAAATGGTTAAAGTTCCTAGGGAGGTTGGAATTAAACCCCGGAACAAGGTTGAGCGAGAGAGCTTTATTAAAAATGGCAGTGAGATTTTGAGAGACCAAGAGGTAAAGGAGAGGATAAATCGGATCCCCTTGACGTACCCCACGACTACTACTAAACCAAGGAGTACACTGGCCATTAATGATAAGAGAAAAGGAAGCAGAAGAAAGACAAGCATTAATCCAATTAACCCAGATAGCAGGAAAATTCATTCTTTGGAGGGTAGCAAGGATGACCTTCCACTCAATTGAATCAAAAGCTTTTTCAATATCAATTTTACAGATCATCTTCGGGGGAAGGGAGGTATCAGTTTCTAAGCTATGGGCTATCTCCTGGGCTGCGATGATGTTGTCAGCAGCGCCACGCCCTGGGAGAAACCATTTTGCTCAGGACCAATTAGGTTGGGAATAATAGGCTTAAGGCGGTTGGCCAAAATTTTTGAAATGACTTTATAAGAAACATTACATAAAGAAATGGGTCTAAAATCAGTAACACAAGAGGGATTATTCTTTTTAGGAATCAGAGTAACAAACGTTTTCCCCCAGGAATTAGGGAGGTGGCCAGTGAAAAAAAAAATACGAGATAGCATTATAAAACTGGTCACCAATGAGATTCCAATAAAAAATATAGAATTCAACATTAAGCCCATCAGGCCTCGGACTCTTACCACAAGACATGGATTTGAGAGTTTTATAGACCTCATATTTAGTCACCGGTCTTGTAAGAGACTCTCGATCCAAGTCAGTAAGAGTCGGGAGATCATCCGGGATAGCATGCAAAAAGAAATCAAGATTATGAGAGGAAGAAGAAGACCAGAGATTTTTAAAGAAATTACTAAAAGAATTTTCAATGCCAGCTTGATCAATGAAAGTGTTACCATAAGTATCTTGAATAGATCTCACCAGATTTTTATGATGCCGGATTTTAACTGAATTATGGAAATAGCGAGAGTTGAGGTCCACCTTATTCATCCAAAGAAGCTTCGCATGCTGACCCCAAAAAATTGATTGTTGCTTACTGAGAGCGTTGTAGCGATTATGTAATGCTCTGAGCCAAATGCTGTGCCAAGAGTCCCGAGCAGGGCCAGCAGGATCTTCAAGCTTGGAAATCTCAAGTTGGATATTATTGAGCTCAATGTCAATGTGACAGAGCCCAGACTTTTTCCAGCTAAGGATGTTGAATCTAGTACGGGAAATAGCATGCGAAAAGGGCTGCATAGGAGAAGTAGAAGAGTTAGCCGACCAAGCAGGGACAACGCTGCTATGACATTCCTCATAATCTAGCCAGAAATTATCAAAACGAAAGATCTTTTTAGAAGGAGGAATAGGATTAAGAAGACTAAGAAATAGGGGGGAGTGGTAAGAGTTGATGCGCGGGAGACGAACGATTGAAGCGTTTTTGAAAAGGAGGATCCACTTAGTGTTCGCAAGAAAACGATCGAGTCTTGCCCATCTACAGGCAAGACCGCTTCGACCGTTACACCAGGTGAAAGGAGAGCCTAAAAACCCTAAATCAATAAGACCATTGTTAGAAATGAAATCTGAAAAAAGAGTAGACTTAGGAGCATAGTAAGAAAAACTCCCTCCAAAGTGCTCATTTTGGTTTAAGATCGCATTAAAATCCCCAGTAAGAATTCACGGGAGGTTTAACGCAGAGAAACAAGAGAGAGACCGCCACAAGCGCTTTTGATGAATAAGAACCTGCGAGTTATAGATAGTGGTAAGAATCCAAGAAAATCCGTCAGTGGTAATAACTAGGTGAAGAGCAAGTATGGAAATAGCCACAGGAGTGACAAGCCCAAGATCACTCTTCCAAAGAACAAGGATACCCCCTGATAACCCCAAAGAGGGGATGGCCACCCAAGCCCAACAACGATTTAGCTTATCACAAAAACTTTGAGTACGAAGAGCTGACAGTTTGGTGTCCATTAAACAAATGAAATCCGGTTTATTATTTTTCATAAGAATTTTAACACGATCCATGGTGCGAGCATTTGAAAGACCCCTGCAATTCCAAGAGATAATTTTTAGGTCCATAAAAAATAATAAAAGGATCGAAAAAGAAAAAGAAGAGAAGAAAGAGATTAGTAAATGGGGCACTGTCTCCCTTTCTTCAGTTTCTTTCCCCGCTTAGAAGGGGCTCTTCTAGCAATAGCTTCAGATTTAGCATCTCTCTGATATTGGCGCAGCGGCATATCATCGTCAACCTCAAGAGATGGGCTGCAGTCATCATCAGAGGAATCATTCATGCTCTGGTCACTGGAGGTGGGAGAAGCAAGGGCTTATACCACCCTATCAACAACCAAGATGTGACAACTATCCGGAGTGATTGCGTGAGGAGGGTCCTGGGAAGTAACTGATGTGGTGAGAAGTGGCTCCGAAGACGAAACCTGCTGCATTAGACAATGGGAGGAATCACCCGTTTGGAAACCCAACGAGCGGCTAGTGCAAGTTCCAACAACAAGAGGGGGTGTTGGGACAAGAGAAAGGTGGTTTGAAGTGGAGTCTTCATTGATGAAAGCCTGCAAAGTAGGTGGGGTAGCAGGAGAGGCGTCGGCACATGTGACAAGAGGCGAGACATGAAAAGTTTTCTCGGGACCCGAAGCAGGGGCCATCATGCACCTTGGGACTCGGAGAAGCCTGGGAAGTGGAGGAAATCCCTTTCAGATCCAAGTCAATGTGATGAGAATGGCTATGTGGGACCAGCGAGGGTGGTGACAAGGAACTATGTGAATTAGGCACATAATGCCACTTGTCAATCGCGGGGTTATCGTCACCAACAGAATGCCCAACGAGATGGAGGCGAGAATCGCCACTGCCACGAAAACCCCCTCTGCCGTGAGAAGCCACCTGGTGCCGCCATGGCTTCAGCCAAGGACCGAATTCCTTTTCATTGTCCGAGACTAAGTGGGTAGGGACAGGGTCCACTTCGATGCCATCCTGTTCCTTAGTAGCCTCATCAACCTGCATATCTAGATCAGCGTGCGCTTGCTCTGGCCGAGAGGAACCAGATGACACATGCTTGCCAGTACGCTGGTGATTGCTAGCCAGGAGACAGTGTGCTTCTCCATAGCCAAACTTACCACCCTTATAGCAGAAGACAGGAAGTTTCTCATACAGGACAAGGACAAAAACAGAATGATCGCCGTATTTAACCCAAGTCCCTTGCTGCAGGAGCTGGTTTAGGTCTATCTCAACACAGACTCGTGCAAACTTTGCACGAGAACGGTCGATAGTGTGTTCATCAACCTTAAGAACTCGACCAAATTGAGATGCAACCAGCTCCAAAATGTCACCACTCTAAAGCTCAATCGGAAGATGATAAATTTGAATCCAAACCGTAGCCAAGGAGAGCTTCTCAAAGGCTGGTTGAAAACTTTCCAACCAAGTAGTGAGCTGGAGGATTCTTCCAGCGACCATCCACGGGCCATCCCATAACAGCTTAAGTTGCATTTCAACTGATTCACACCTGATGTAGTAAAAACCATTGGGGAGGTCGGCGACGGAGAAAGCACCCAGGCCCCACCAAGTATCAGCAAGGGCGAGCTTCGCTTGCTCAAGGGGTAAAGCTTTACCCAAAAATTTTGCATACAAAGAAGACTGCATGCTATCTCTAGCATGAGACCAAAGATCGTCATCAATAGAGACAGTAGCAGTCGACGAGTTCTTCAGTTTTTCAAAGTGGTCTTTGCAGAGGTGAAGAGGGGTTTCAGAGGAAGCCAAAGAGGATTTAGAGGTGACAACGTTAGCCCAAGATAAGCCAGACTTAGCTCCTGGGCGGAGGGGAGGCCCCGAGGGCCCCGAAGGGGCCATTGAGGAGGAACAAAAGGGAGAGCAGAGCAGAGAGGTCAGGGATGTGTGGATTGCTAACACTAGAGGAACTAAGTCTCCGGTGTGCTAAAATAGAAAAGGTGTTACTAGATGATGCTTGGCAATTACTTTGTCAAAGGGTGACAAAAATAGAAATTAAAGAAGCTTTATGGAGTATTAAGGATGACAAAAGTCCAGGTCCTGATGAATTTAATAGTTTTTTTTTTAAAAAGACTTGGAGCATTGTGGGTAAGGAAATAAGTTGTGCAATTAAGGAGTTCTTTTGTAATGGTGAAATGTTGAAGCAGGCCAATTCAACTAGTATCATCCTCATTCCCAAAGTCAGCATACCAAAGTTAATTACTAATTATAGGCCTAATCATGCTGTAATGTGATCTATAAAGTGGTATCAAAAATATTGGTAGGCAAATTAAGACAATTTATGGGTGAAATTGTGCATATGAACCAGTCTGCATTCATACCAAGGAGAATGATATCAGATAATATCATGCTAGCTCATGAATTGCTCAGGGGGTACCATAAGGAGAAAAATGGGTGTTGTGCTATAAAAATTTATTTGCAAAATGCTTATGACTCAGTTTCTTGGGATTTTTTGGAAGAAGTGTTATTGGTATTCAGATTTCCTACTCATTTTATCAAATTAGTCATGAACTATGTTAGATCAAGCATGTTTTCAGTAATGATTAATGGGCAGATGGAAGGCTATTTTCTTGGCAAAGTGGGATTAAGGCAAGGTGATCCAATTTCACCATTATTGTTTGTTTTGTGTATGGAATATTTGACCAAAGTTTTTAATACAATGGCCTTGAAAGGTTTCAAATTTCACAGAGACTGTAAAGAGCTCAAATTATCTCATTTGTTCTTTGCTAATGATCTTTTTGTCTTTGCAAATAGTGATAAAAATTCAATTGGGTTGATTAATAAAGCTCTTGAACATTTTCGGGATGTATCTGGCTTGATACCTAATGTGCAGAAAAGTGCAGTGTTCTTCTCTGGAGTTGAGCAAACTGAAAAAGTGCATATTATGAGCATTTTGGCCTTCCAAGAGGGGGCACTACCTATTATATATCTTGGTCTTCCATTGATATCGACCAAATTGAAAGAGGAGCATTGCCAGGATCTAATTTCCAAAATCACAACAAGAGTCTCTAGTTGGACTGCAAAGACTCTTTCTTATGTAGGTAGAATCCAACTAGTAAACTCAGTTTTAGTAAGTATGCATGTCTATTGGTGCTCAATTTTCCTTTTGCAAGAAGCTGATGGAAATAAAAGAGATGGACAAGTAGCATGGAATGAAGTTTTTCAGCAAAAAGTCTCGGGTGGCCTGGGAATAAAACCTTGACAATCTTGAATCAAGTAGCACAATTAAGACACATATGGGAGTTAATTCAGGAGAAACAAACATTGTGGGCAACGTGGGTGATCAGAATTAGATTGAAGAGGATGAGTTTCTGGGGCAAAAGGATGAGTTTTTGGGGTATTACAAAGATAGCTAACAGCAGTTGGAATTGGAAGAATTTATTAAAATTGAGAAAGATTGCAAAACCCCTAGTAAACTACCAATTAGGGGATGGAAAGAGTTTTTCTTTTTGGTTTGATCCTTGGTGTCATGGGTCATCAATTGCTGATTTATTTCCAGAAAACAACTTCAAAGAACCATATATTGTTAGAGATGATATTGTAAGTGAGTTATGGACTGATGAAGGATGGGTGATTCCGGCAAGATGGAATATCACTATGGCAAGGATTCTTAAATTCCTGAATGAGAATTATGGAGTAAATATAAGTAAGCAGGATTGTATTACATGGAAAATGGATAAGTAGGGGGTATATAAGTCTAAGAGCACATTGAAAGCATTATCTACACCTCATTTAAGAGTTTGTCTGTCAGGCTAATCTAGTGTGGTCGGCAAGCAATATTCCGAGACACTCTTTTGTGCTGTAGTTGGCAATCTGGAAGAGTTTACTTATTAAAGAGACATTGGGCCATTGGAAAGTAGTTAATTCAGAGGTCTATGTACTATGCAATTCAACTAAGGAGACAATTGAGCATCTCTTCTTTGACTGTGATTTCTCTAACACAATTTGGTCTAAAGTTTTGAAGGCAATAAATGTAGGAAGAAAACCACTTCCATGGACTAGAGAAGTGAGTTGGTTCTGTCGAAAGGCAGCTGGGAAAACCTTGCTAGCAAAAGCAAGAAAAACAGCATTGGCAGCTAGTGTGTACACAGTTTGGAGGGCAAGGAACAGTGTGATTTTTCAACGCAAAAATATTAATGAAGAGGAAGTTTTTGAACAAATTAGAGAGCTTATGACAATCACATATCTGAGCCAAGATACCCAAAGAGGGGGAGGACAGAGGATGGTTAAAAATTGGGAATGAGGAGAAGATGGTATTTAGCGGCATAGTGGAGTGGTTTTAATGGCCTGTGCAAGCTAAATGGAAGAAGGGTTTTGAAGGGAACTAGTAGGTTGGATATGGTTGTAAGGAGATTCTATGGTTGTCATATCAAAGAGCATTATTAGAAGATTAGGATAACATAGTTGCAGTGCGTGCGTGGAGCATTATTTTGTTTTGTTATTTGTGTGATAGAGTTTGGAATTTGTTGACTGGTGATTGGGTGTAACCAATGTCTCATTGGAGTTTGTCTCAATATTGTTTTGTTAGGTTGAGCTTAATAAATATATTTTGATTGATTGACCAAAAAAAAAAATGGTATATCTATTAAGCTCCATGCAAAATTATGCATGGCCCAATTTACTTTCGGGGCTTAAAAAAATAAAATGCTATAAAATCTCTCAAGCAATGTATTACAAATTTTTCAATCATCTATTCAAAGGAACACGGTAGCGATAGTGTTGCACATGAAAGCACCAGACAAATGGTTAAATAAAGATTTGGAGAACGGAGATGAAATTTGGCTGATTAAATCAAGTTCTGCTTTAGAAGAACTACATACTCAATCTGTGCTATTTTGATGAGAAATTCAACCATCTGTTATAAATATTATAAAAAAAATATATTATCATCATCCAAACTATATAATGTTGCTTTTTATATTTTCATAATTTAATTAAATTAATTATTTTTTCACTGAATTAGATAAAGTTTCAACGCCTCTCACCTTTCACACGACAGATGGAGAATGGGGGAGGAGGAGAGCGGAGGCTGGGGGCGAAGCGATAGGCGGCGGGAAGGTTCTATTGACCCCGCTGGTGACAAGTAATAGAGGTGCAGGTTTTTGAGTTGTAGGTCCTGATTCCCATGTTTGCCTTACAAATTGTTACCATGTTCCCATTGCCTCCGAAGCTAGATGCAGAAGTGAAAGCCTTGGATCTTTGCCTGACATCATGCCAACATGGAGAAACCATTGCATTGGAATGGCATTTTTCAGTTGTCATGATCTCCAGATTAAAGTTTATTGATGGATAGGTAGTGCTTTCATGGCAAACTTGTCAATTGATTACTGAACTCCACCAATTGCTCTTAGCCATGGGCTATATTTGTTTTAAGTCCATTGGCATGGAATGGTTGGCTTCTTCCTTGGCCGGGTATGGCATTTGCTTAGTTTCTCTCTCCTTATTTCATTGTGGTTTGGAAAGCCCTGGATGGTTGAGAGAGCAAGATTTATGTTTTAGTTTCTTTGCTTTTGTTGTTACTATTTTTTGCTTTTTCTTGGCTAAGTTTATTTGGATTATTTTTGTTTTGTGTCTCTATAGTTTTTTAATTTTTATATTTTTTAATAATATGCATCTATGTTGCAGTCCTTTTTTTAAAAAAAATCTTTCCCTAATTGACCTTGTTTTGGAATTGAATTAAAAAAATTGGCAACAGAAGGGTTCATAAAATAAGGTAAAATAATATAAAAGAAAGCAAAATTTTAAACCATATTTTATTTGGAGCAAAATGGAGTAAATGAAGATTGTCAAATTACAAATTAGGTAATATTTGATTTAAAAAGTAATAAAATTTATATAATAATATTACCAAATTACTCTTTATAACCCCGTAAGATAAGTTGCCGGTTGCTGGTGGTGATCATCGGTCATTGATGGTTGGCCGGTTGCCGGCGATGGTGACCTGCCAATCACATGTGGGTAGTGGCTGTGGATGGTGGCCAGTAACAATACTAATTTGACAAAATATAAAGGGCTATTTTAGTCCATGGAAATTTGAACACTCCTTCCCCCATTATACATTTATACCATACCCTATTAAAAATTTTGTATTAAAATAAACCCCTCCCAAGCAGCCCCTTATTAGGCTTGGCCGGAGGAGTTTTTTTAGGGCCAAAGAGAGTGCGGCGACGAGCCGAACTGGAGGAAGATAGCTTGGTGAGAGATCTATAAGTGCGGCGACGGGCGGCGAAGCTTCTTAGCTTGGGAAAGCAGCGGATGGATCCGATTCGGGAGGAGGATGCTTCTGCCGATGTGCTTTTTCGTTGGTATTGGGTGAGTTCTTTTTGACCTGCTCATTTTGGAGCTTGAATTTCTCTTGTTTTAGTATCCGATTTAGGTTTTTTTATGCTTAAGAAGAACAATAGGAAATTTGGAAATTATGGTTTTGGATAGGAATTGTGACTTTTTTTTTTCTTAGGAAATTAGGGTTGTCTCTGGCCATTGGTAGAGTGATAAAAAGAAATTAGCGAACGTTACTTTTTATTGTGATTGATCTTTGCTGGGTCTATTTACTTCCTTGTTTCTCAAATATTTTTCTTATTCATGGATGATAATAACGTTACACAATATAGAATGTGAAGAAGATGGTGAGACCAAAGACAATGATTGGAAGTTCATTAACTTTGCAGTTCTGAAATTTCTTTGAAGATAAGGATCTATTTTACCGGAGGGAACTCGACAATATCCTTATTCCTCGCTTATGACCTGGCCCTTAGGATCATGCAATTTGTTTAAATGTGGATGCCTGATTAGTGACTACTTCTACACCCATCTCTTTCCATTATGATTAATAAAAGACTGCAATTAGTGGAGGATTTCACGTTTTTGGCTTGCTTGCCTACATGTTTTGCAATCTCAAAAATCTTTTTCAATCTAATATTCTGTGACTGTACTTATGTTTCAAGTTTGAAAATCAATACATTGATTTATGATATTACCATCGATAATTTTGCTAATTGCACTTATTCCTTCAAGATAAGCTTTTGCCTTTTCAGTCTTGATTTATCGCACTTTCTCATCTTGTTTGTGCCTTTGAATGTGATAACAATGTGCATCTGTTATTCTTTGGTCCATTATTTTTAAATAGTGTATTTCTATCCTCTGCTTCTAGGAATATAATGTTCTTGATTATAAAGACAAAGTCCTGGATGAGTTTTATGATGCACTTGGGTTGCCAACTTCTGCAAGTGAAGGAAAGATTCTGTCACTAGTGACTCCAAAACAGAAATCTTGGTTTCGAAGCTATTGTTGTCAATCATGCTATTGATCATGATTTGGTTGAGTTTGAGCAAGTAACACAGTGTATATTACTTGACTGCCTACTGAGCTAGTGATTTTAGTTTAAAGAATATCTGAACTTGTAGCTGGGCATATGGGTGGGCCTGTAAAAGGTGCTAGTATTATGTCAGCAAGATGGTTGGAGAGAGAGTTATGAAGGTCACTACAAACAAGTGTATTACCTATTGGTTGCATAAAATTAGGTTTATCTCTTCATCGTGATTTGCTCTTCAAGGTCAGGCATCTTACTATTTTAGAATGAGGTTTGTTTCATCATGCCATTCAAAGCAGAAAATAGGGGTGGGCTTTTGTTTTTGTGTTATATAACAAGAACTGAACATCTAGGAAACCATCTAATGTGCATGGCCTTGTCGACTTAAAATTGGGGGAGCAAATAATTGAGGATTTAAAGGGTATAAAGTTTAATCCAATGTTTTAAAGGATATATAGCTATTTATGGAGTTCTGAGAGATATTAGCTAAAAGAGAACTTATTATTTGTTAATTTTACTTTTAAAATTTTTAAATTGTGCCAATACAATATTTTTTTTTATTCCAGCAAGTTTCATCACTTGACCACATGTAATTTGATCTATCAGAGGAAGGTTGTACAGAATTCTTCACCATCCAAATAGTCAAATTGACAAGCAAAGAATTAAAATGGCCTTTGATGTGGTTTGATAAAAAAATTTTCAAAATTTCTTGGTTGGAAGTCTTGTGTGAACTGATCATCCTTAGTTGGTAGAATAATTAAAAAAAATGACACTTGTGTTCCTATTACTGTTTTGGGAGCAGTTCTCCTTGGTTTTGTGTAGGATGTTTGTTTATTGTTTTATCTTAGATTGATTACTTGTAATGTTTCGGCTTGTAGAAAGTGGACTTGGTGGGTTTTTGTTGAAATTTTAGTAACGGAAACTAGTGTTCATGTGGAAAATTTGGAAGGATTCTTGCTTTCTATTATAGTGGCAGACTGAGAGGTGGACTTTGACTGCTTTGGCATCCCAATGTCTGAGATATATTGAAGTCCTGGAATTTGAACAAATATTAACTTGTTTTGGAAGACATTATTTGCAAGTTGCCTACTAAGGCATCTGAGCCTCTGCATGGATTTGGCAGTATGAAGTTTTATATGTCCCATACTTGCAGAAAATATTCTGCTCAGACCAACAATTCTTGCATCACTCAGTCTGTGAACATGATTATATTAAATATTAATCATTTGGTTTATATCACTCATTTAGTTGTTTTAGGTGTTCATTATCTGCTGACCTGTATGTTGCTATGAACGGGTTTTTTTTCTTCAAGTATTTGCGTCTTACTAGTCTCATTAGATGTAAGTATGACCTATATTAGAATGAAGTTTTAAGTGAACTTTTTTTTATCATTGTCATACCTCGTCTTGGGTCAATCAAAATGAGTCTTGCTTTGTTTCAAAAATGTATTTAAATGTGTTGCTATCTGCTTAAGCTTGAATAATTACATTGTAGGATATCCACATCCTTCTTCTCGTTCTAAAACTTAGTTTGTAGAATGTTTATGTGTATTTGCATGTTTTTCTTTGTGGTTTTTTGTTAGTGTTGTCACTATGTTGCCTTCTTGATTGGGATTGGTTACTAGTGTTGATTTATTGAATATGCTCCTAGTTAGAGCTAAGAGACCCTTTTAAAATTAAGAGTATAGCCCTGTCCTATGAATACTAGTCAAAATATCGGGCAAGTTCAAGCTGTACCTTTTGGCCATAGCATCATCCTTAGTTTTCCTTTATGCAGTGTGATCTATTTAGGAAGGTATTAGATCTAATCTAATGTCACATACAGACATCCATTCCAAACAAATTTATTTTCGTATGTTTGGGAAAGGTGACATCTTTAAATGTTGGAATAGAATAATAAATGGATATCATTCTTAGTTTTTTTATCAACTGTTACTCTATTAGTTCACATTAATAGCTTTCTGATATCAATGTAATGCAGGTCTGTGATTTTAGTCTCTCAAGGTTGAAGCACGGCGCATTTTCATTTTTGAAGTTAACTGCTGGAACGGTGAGATCTAGTCTTCACTCTAGTACTTTTAGGAAATTATTGTTTCTAGTTTGTCGAACTTCTCATATTTAACTTTCTAAATCTCTGTCCCAATTCTGTTTTAGCCTAAATGGATGGCACCAGCAGTGTTGTGTAACGAATCATCAAATGAGAAGTGAGTTTCCTTATCTATAGTTACACATAAGCACCTTATTATTTTTAAGATATTTCTAGTATAACTCATAGTTTTATTTGGCCTGGTGGCATTCATTGATGTGCTTGTTGACTTGAGCGGTTCTCTTGTGAAGTGGAATGCTTGTTTAGTTTTTCTTTTGGGCAAGAGCAAAAAATAATGCCCACTTTGCCTGTGTCTGTTTTTCTCATTCTGAAGACTATACAGGAATGCTCTTTATGTCTTTGAGTAATGTATATACATATAATAGAATTTGCAAGTCCAGAATTTGTGGTGGCTTGTGGGAGTTTTCAATTAGGGTGTTTTTCTTAGTTTCATTGAAAACCAGGGACAATCAAATAGACAAATATGGAAACGATCAGGCTGACGCTGTGAGCAAAAGGGGGATTGAACTTGAGTTGTTTTTGGTTTTAAGTTGTGTAAATAATAGTGATGGCACTTGAGTTACCGAAGGATGCATGAATGTCATGAACTAGATTCCATTTTTTGAATGAATGAATGAATGAATGAATCGAAAAGAATTTGACATTGTTATATAGGTGCTTGCAGTACTGTTATTGGAAGTATATCAACATATGAAAACAGTGAAATGTTTTTCGTATACCATTTGATTTGTGAATCTCATCTAACAATGGTTTCTAGTAAGCTCCATGCAAAATTAGTGCCGTCTCCGCTGTTTGTATTTTCGTCAAAAGTGATTTAACCTTTAAGATTTCTGCTGCAATGAAAAGTTTATCACGTATCTGGATAGCTCGCAATAGTTAGAAATGGTCTAAAGACAAAAACCAAATAGTGTTACACATGAATTCATCAGGCAAAATGATTAAAACAAAAGATTTTGAAAATGAGAGATGACATTTTGACAACAAGGATCTGTTCATTGACATGGTAGTTTGGGTAGGGACTATTTTTGAGTCAATGTTTCGTTATAGAACTCAAATAAATCATTTTTAATGATAGGATCAACAGATCACGGGTTCTGTTTTTAGAAGAACTGTCAATGTGTGCTTATCTGATGAGAAATTTTAATCCTATAGTAAATATGACAATTATGACATAATCTTTCTGCTGTCCAAATTTCCATCTTACAAACAGTGGGATGATCTTTTGATTAGCAGCATTGCGAAATCAAAGCTTTGATTGATCATCAAACGTATCTTGTTCTCAATCTCAATTCAACTTGAGAAATTGTTAAAACTCTCTAATTAGTGCATGCATCAAAGCTTTTTATTGATCGCAGGCTGGGTACTTTCTGTTTTTAAATCCATTCTCACTATTCTCAGGTTTTTGGATCCCTGCTGTCCTCAGGAAGCTCCATGCCTTTCCTTTTCCACAGACAAGCTAGCAAACACATATTTCCATAGACACCGAAACAACGAGGATAACCATAACACCCTCAGTAGAAATATGTCATGAATATTAAAATATATAATTCAACCCTGAATAGACGAAAATAATAGTACAAAATTGTGACAAAGCCGCCTTACTGTTGTAAACCAGCCAAAAGAAGCATATGTACAAACACCTGCTGCTGTTTCTTTTTAATCTGCCAAAAGAAGCTTAAAAAGAAAAGGAGGAAAAAAATACTGACGCAAAAACAAAAATCACAACAGTATCATCAAATACAAAATCAGGTTTGAAAGCCGCTCATTTTAGGCCATTCTGCACATTAACAAAGCTAAGGCTTTTAAAGTAAAATTCCACAAATAATCCTTAGCAAATATAAGTGAAAATAACATATAAACAACATTTTACATTGATATTTTCAATCCATGAACTCAAAGCCAGATTTAATTTAGAAAGTACAAAAACATAATAATGGCAAACAGACCTCAAACTTAGAAACTAACTAATAATCATCTCTTCACATTGGCATAGATAAAATGCTTTTGGAGACGAGAGAAACCAGAAACAACATAGAGCAATCCAAAGTATAATTCCACACAAAATTTTGATAGTACTTAAGATTTCATTAACTTTCATGTTTTATTCATTGCAAAAGGAGAAAAAGGGAATTTGTGGGCATTTATTGGAGTCTTTGTGTTGCCATGCAAAGTCGATTTGAATAAAAAGTTAAGATGATGGGGTGTTTGGATGCCAAGAGCGGATCGATAGCGTGGACTCGGATGCCAGTATGTGCCATTGGCGATGAGTATTGCGATGACCAAGAATGCTGTTTTGGCTGATCAGCTTTGGAGAGCCGTAATTTATCGAACGAAAAAGAAAGAAAAGTCAATACGATAAACACAATACTTATGGCCTCTTCATCCATGTAAATACATTGTATATATAATATATACTAGTTATTTTTAATATATATATATTTTTAAATTATGAAAAAGTGAATATTTAATTCAGTATACTATAATTTCAACTAATTTTTGGGATGAGATGATTAATATCATTAATTAGACATATAATAATTAGTTTATGCTTTTAATTATATTTTTAAAATATTAAAAATATAAATTATTAATTATCAAAAATAAATATTTAACTTTATAATACTACAACTTCATTCTAATTTTTAGATTTAAGTAATAAATATCATTAATTATCTATTAACTATGGTAAGTTAATTACAAATCAAATTAAAACAATTCCAATAAAAGTTAACTTCTATAATAATTATTTCTTTAGCACAAGAACAACGAATGTAATAAAAATCAAAACATTTTAAAAATACCTTTGTAAAATATGATAATATATATATATGGGCATATTAGTCATTTTATATTCAGTTGTTTCACTCCCCACAATCCCAATTGTGGTGAGTGAGACTCACTCCCTCCATAATCCCTCACTCCCATCGACGATACCCAAACAGTATGCGTCCAATCCCCTCATTCCCACTTTAAATCTTGACATCCAAACACCCCTCAACTGATATCATGAGGTTGTCAGTGTTGGGCTGGTGCCTTTGAAAACAATATGGCTGGATGCAGTAGTCAAATCTCATACACTTCCATGAATGCATGCAGAACATCAGGGTCCACAAAGTGGTGTAAAACCCAAACAAAGGTGGAAATTATTAATGTTGACGCAGCAGTTTTTTCAGAAAAGAGTGCTAAATTTGTTGTTCTGGGATTGGTTAGGAGATTTATGGACGGTCATTCAAGTCTCTTGGGATCACTAAGAAGCGAACTCATTGAGCTGATGGTGATAATAGAGGTAGTCACTTGGATTAAACAGAGAGAGAAAGGGTACAATCATGTAATTTGTGGAGAGTGATTCTTCTTCAGTAGTGCAGCTTATTCATGCTACAAAAGAGCTCCGTAGTTGTATTGGATTGTTGGCAATACAATTGAAAGAGAAGCATAGTATTTTTATCTCCTCAAGTACTCAGTGCGACGCTGTGGCTCAATACCCAGATGCGCGAATTCGTGACACAGACGCTAACGCCGATGCTTAAACCCATGTTTGCGCTACATGTAGGAAAGGATGCGAATCATGCTTTGCTAAGAATGAACGAGAAGACGACAAGTGCAAGAGAGAGATTTCCAATCCTCCCAAAATCGATTTTCAATTTCGCAGAATCGAAACGACTTTTTATACTCCATATAATAATAATAAATTTATATTGGCTTATTTATTTATTTAATAAATAAATAATTGTTAAATTATATTAATTAGTTGAAATAGTTAATTACAATTATAAATAACATATTAAAAATATTAAATAACAATAAATCACGTTTATTTATTTATTAATTAATCATAACAACATTCGGTTACATTATATTAATTACTTATAATATTTTATTTTTAATTAATTAAAAATAAATAATTAAATATATTATAAATACTTAATAATTATAAATCATGCTAATTATTTATTATTTCATAATAATTTATTTTTAAGTTATGGTTTAATTAGGATGAAATATTTAATAACAATAAATTAAAATAGTTAGAATATATATTAGAATATATTTAACGACAATTATAATAATTATTTACTATTAAATATAAACCATCGCTTGTGAAACATCATCTCACTCAGTAGCAAAAGCAAGAGCATGCCAGAATTATACCTATATTTCTTCCTCTCATACTTTTTCCTATTCCTAACTCTCTCAATCTCTCCAACCAAACACCTTTTATCATTATCCTCCCATTTCCTCATTCTCATCTTCACACTCCCTCCCTTCTTCTTCTCATTCCCCCTTCCCATTCCTATTCCGCAGAATCCAAACGCACTTATAACAGCCTACACAGAGCAGAGGCAGAATTCAGTGCCACCTCATTCAAGCAAATGCCAGCTGCGTCACATTCCTCGCCCGCCTTCATGTTTGGAGTTATGCCCCTTCTAGATTGCATTTTATTTGTCTTGTCAAATGACTTATTAACAGAAAAAGAAAAATATCAATCACAAAACACTGTCTGATACGCTTATCACGTCCAGGGATTGAATCTCTCTGTAACCTCCAACAGTCAGTTTACATTGCTAAAAGCCAAAACTTAATCAATTACAAATTCATTAAACAGATAAAAGATACAACTCATATAGTATTTCGAAGACTCTGAGGAAATATTTACAGAGTACATATGCATGGTAGTCCAAAATTTTATCACTCTGCAGATTGTAAACATATATAGTTATATTCTTTTATATTTAGCAATACATTTATTATTATTATTATTATTATTATTATTATTATTATTATTATTTAGAAATATAGATAAGGATGGGTAAAAATCTCAAACTGCCTTATTTTTAAATTAGAGCACTACATCTAATCAGAATTCAGAGATTTTAGAGTACGAGCCATCGAACTTTATACATAAAAATATTTATGTAAATATACTCCTTTATAAAACCTCGAAACCACATGCATACTCTCATTTAATATTGTTTCATGAATAATGTATTAATTATGTGATATTAGTTATATATATATTTAAGATTTTGAAGCAATTCTTTATATAAGCAATTCCTTTAAAATAAAGGTATATTTATAAATATATTTTTGTAGCTACTAATAAATATTTTTATAAAACATAGATATAAATGAACAAGAAATTATTCTTTTAATAGAAATGAGTTTTGAGTGTTGGTGACATTAATCAAGAGTAAAACCTCCTCCCTCCTCATGTTCTATATAAAACTCTTCACGATGCAGCTTGTGCCGGCTATCATAACGACATATTACCATCGCGAATCGAGATCACCATCAGAATACGTGAGCGAACGTTATACCAAGTAAATATCGGCGAATTTAATATAAATCCCACGTCGGCCGAACTTTTATTACTTTGGCTATCTGGGCCAGAATCAATTGTTGCTAAAATATAAAGTTTATGCAAGATCACCACCAGCATCCAAGACAGACACCAAATTCTCGTACAGAATAGATTACCACTTTTTCGCAGAATATTTATGTTTCAGAACGCTGACATTACCACACAGACACCACTAATATATCAGCCAAACGCATGGGTAATATTTTCACATACCACGCAACACATAAGTAATCCTCTACATTGCGTCGAACCAAACGAACCAAACGCCCTTTTCCAGCCTTACAAAACTTCTTCTCACTTGAGCCATCACAAAGTCTCACCCTGTTTTCACTCAAGCGCCAGGGTTTGCACAGCTGCCGTTGTTCAACGACCGCCGGTGAGATCTCCGGCCTTCTCTCTCTCTTCTATCT